>NW_019384725.1:278738-310385 GCF_000671375.1 Centruroides sculpturatus
TTGAGTTTAAACGAGCAGCGGACCTACTAAAAACCATTTATTATTTAACGTCCATAAAAATTATATTTATATTAATGATGTCTCCAAAGTTTAGCGAATTTTTCGCAAAAAAATAATTTATCAGGAAGCACGTGAGCACCATTCAATGACAATCTCCACAACGAAAACAAGCTTAAGCAACAGCGTAGTCGAACGTGCACGCTCGGTAAGTAATCCTACAATTTTTTGTTTATAGCATAGTTTATATGGATTATTCCCAAAAAATTATACGTATTTTGGAAATGTTGAGTCGAATTGGTCTAGAATCGATTAATTTTATGGAAGAAACCTTTCAAACAGCCGTAGTCCGTAAACTGCACACATGCCAGACTGTGATTGGCTGGACTCCTAGAAGCTGGATTCATAAAAACAGGAACATATCTACTGTGTTATAGGGGGGTTGACTGTAATCTAAAATAATTCAAAATTTTGTATTCATAAGACTTTTATTTACAGTACCTATTTTATTTTTAATAGTAATTATCATCATATAATTATCAGAATTATTTTAAAATTATAGAGGCTAATTGATTTCTACGAATGCACTTTTTCCTATATAAAAAACTGATTTTCAGATGTAAATATAATATACATATATTATTATATTGCTTAGGAAATACAGGAATTTGAAATTTATGTATTTCCTAAGCAATAACATTATAGATATATTTTATATTTGAAAATCAGTAAATTGAAATTGACATTCTATTGTATTCTGATTACAAAAATAGATTTGTTTTTTAATAAAAATAATACAAGTATATCATCACTAATCTGGCACTAATTTTGACTAGCATAATTTCAAATTTCCTGTGTTACCACTTGCATACCAACCTGCCATTACTGTTTAGGAGTGTTCAATGTTGTCAGATGTACAATAATTTGACAAGAATTTTCATGTAATGTTTCTAACCAACTAGTACTGATTTACAGAATATTTTAAAGGTAGGATGAGATGGTTAACTGTTGGGTTAAGTATATTCTAACCTAGAGGTCAGCAACCTTTCCACAGTGTTATGCTGAATGTAAGTTATAGTGTTATTCTGAGTGCCAGCATGATTCTACCAAGTTTATTATATATGTTATCAAAATTAGTCCAGTTATAATGGACTTCAACAATGTATAATTTTGAAGTTAAGTTTTTAATTGAATTATGTTCCTACATGTGAAGCACTTGCATAGCACATAGATGGCAACATGGACTGTAAACACATACACTGTAATAGAAATATACAAACAAGAGATTCGTTTTTAATGTACCACAGCTTTCACTGAACTATGACTTCCATTTAAATGTGTAATTAATAATTAAAATACAATTTTTACTACATTTCTATTCAATCAGTGCGCCACTGAAAATCGTCCTGTGTGCCATAAGTTGCTGACCCATTCTAACCTAACCATCAGTAATCCAGCAAAATCACCCTACAGGTCCCAATGATGCTGGATTAGTAATGGTCAACCTGCCATTAAATTAATGTTTTTTTAACAATTTTATTTTAAAATAATAATTTTCGATTATACGTATTTCTTTGCCATAATACAGTTACATCAGCTAATTGGTAGTCATTATAACATTATTTTTTAAATTTTGAATAATCTCTACTTCCATAATAATAATTTTTGTAACATATAAGCAAATACTTACTTAATGTCATCAATAAGTTCTTGGAAATTGTGATGTTAAGAGAAATGACTTAAGAGAAATCAAGTTTGTTTCAAAGGAAGTTTTCATTTTCAAACATTCAGCATTTAATCTCCACCTTATAGAATCAATTTTACTGTTTATAAAGAAAATTCAACAGCAATAATTTTAAATGATTACAAATGTGATTGATTTTTCTTCAACAACATTACAACAAAACAATGTTAAATGAGAACTTGCTGTATAATCAAAACATTAATGACTAAACTGAATCTTTAAGTGTTTTATTTTTGTACAAAAAATTTATTAGTAAGGAAAATATGGTCTCTTATTTAATATTAGTAAATAACAAATTAATAATTTGTAACCATATGTGATATGTAGATATTCAATGTTACTCTTATTAAGTAAATTCTGATGCTGAAAAAATTCCAATGATATATTATGGTTTTGTGCATGGGATTCTTCACCCATATTGTCATATATGTGTAGTGTTGTACAGTCTGTTTCTGTTCTCAATAAACAATTCTTTAGAGTCACTAGAATGTTATTTTGCTGTATCAAAGACATTGGCAGACGGAAGAAACCAGCACCACCAACATTAGTGAACTGAATGTGATTTGAAAGTTAACAATAGGTCAAATTATGGACTGTCTTTTTTTCATCACTGTTATTAAAAGCTCAGTCAAATCATCAACTAACTCTTGGATATAATAGAATATTCATCACACAATAAAGGAACACCTTCATCAATACAGTGCAATAAGGTAATTTTTATTTCCACAGGTTATCAACATCCATCATTTTTGAAAAATATGTGTTAGAAACTATTTCAAAATGCTATTGAAGACAACACACCTAGCAACAGACACTTAGAGAGAATGTTTTCATTGAGATCTCACAGGTAGCTATGTGGATATCTCCATTTTGGAAGGCCAACCCAATATTATGGTTTGCCCAAATTAAGGCAACATTTGCAACAACAGACTCACAATGGAGGGCAAGATAGAGACTAAATAAGCAATATCCTTCCGAAACCACCACTAAAGAACAAATATGGTGTCCTGAGATAGCACCTAATATATCAATTTACTAAATCAAAACAACTCCTATTAAGGACTCAAATTATAGGAAATCATCATCAGACATCTGAAACCAGCAATTGTTGGATACCTGTACTATAGTTAGTCTAATGATATCTGTGGAAAAACTGCCTTGTGCTCCACTGTGTTGATTGCACTAGTCTGAGCAAATTTGATTTTTCACCATCTTTTGATGTTTCAGAACTTGTTTCTCCATTCCTATGATCAGGAATAGCAAAATGCAATGTTTCTCTTTTATATAGATGAGAGGGCTGTTAATATCAGAAAACCTTGTAGGCTTCTGCCAGACAAAAGGAAAATATAGACTAGAATTTGAATATATGTTGGCTAACTTGACATCCAGTGGAGCAGCTCACTACACATGATCCATAAAAGTAATTGGGATTGGCATCCTTGTGACAATTATAGACATCTAAATGTCATTACAATTTCTGAGCATTACTTGATCTCACACATACATGGTTACACATAGAATGAATCTCAAAGAAAAAAAAATATATTTTTTCAACCCTGGTTTGACCCAGGCATATTATCAAATACTGATTAACTCAGAAGATATACCCAAAATAGATTTGAACTTGAATTCCATTCAGGTTTCAAGTTCAAATATATGGGATTCAAATTGTTCAATGAGTGCAACATTTCAGAAATTTATGTACAGTACAAAGTTCTACATGGTCTGGATTTTGTGTGTCATATTTTGAGAGACATCAACAAATCTGAGAAAATTACATATAAAATACATATTTTTACATTTTCTAATTTCTGACTATTTATAATAAAAAAATCTATTTTATGATAACTGTATATAATTAAAAGAATAAAAGTTTCTTATAATTAAATATTTTTAAAAATTTTAATAAATTTTTATACATACTTTTCTGATATTTGACCATCACATCCAACAGCAGCAATATCAAATTTATATGTTTTCCTTTTTTCACAATTCAATTCCCTTTTTGCAACAAGAACAACTTCTCCTTCTTCTTTATTTGTAATTTCAGCAACAAATGGTACATCTCCATGATGCTTATTAGTTATCAGGAAATTACAAACTTCAGCTGAAAATCAAATAATATTTCATTCACTATTTTAGGAATCTTCATATGTATAAATTTAAATGTAAATATCCAATAACCCAATTTTTAGTTTAATGCCAAATAATTGCTAGTTACAGGCTGTGTGTGTTGGAGTCATCCCCACTGGTACTGAGTAACCAGTATGGATATTTCTAAATTAATAGTTCTGGAAGCAAAGATCGGACAGAGGTCCGGGTAGTGTAACTGGCAACATATTAGCAAGTGGGAGTTATGGGTTAGAGTCCCACCTCAGGCCAATTCTTTTCTTCCAGAATCTTATAAATTAATTATTAATTAAATATTAATTTAATTATAATTATTAAATTTATCAAGAAATGGCCAAATAATTAGTAGCAATATTACATAAATTTAATTATTTTCTATTTAAATAACTTAATATAATTTCAACTCAAGTGTTTTTACCTAGTTTATAGACCATCATCAAGAGTTCTTCAATGACAAATTATAGAAGACATGACTGTTTTTTAAAAATTTGAAAATAAGAACATTGACCAATAACTAAAATATTACGTATCATGATAACATTGCAACTAGGTATATAAACACAAAAGAATAATGCACCAAAATATGTCAAACAATTGCCACATTAAATCAGGCTATTTCACTGCTATTATTTTTAATTAAATTCTAAATAATTTGGTACTAGAGGTAGGCATAGGAATTTAATTAAAAATAATAGTGGAAAGTAGCCTGATTTAATCTGGCAATCATTTAACATATTACTATACTAAAATATCAGGCTTCAAGATGTTTATAAATGCATCAAAATATCTGACAATACAATAACATTAAAACAAAATTTGATAAAAATTCCAAATTTTTAAATAATAGTCAAATGTTCTATAATTTATTATTAAAAAACTTCTGATGATGGTCTATAAATTAGGCCAAAAACATGTGACTTTGAAATTTTATCACTGTTTAAAATTGGTGGTTTATTTTTCAAAACAGTATAGATAGCATGTAATACTGATTTATAGCAATAGTTAAAGGCTATTTTATTTTCCAGAATTAAAACATGTAACCCACATTACAGAAAAAACAAAAATTAATATCTAAGTTATATGAAAAAGTTATATAGATATGACTTTATTTCATAACTTGCAGAAAGTTATAAAAAAAAAATTATAGGAAAGACATCCCTAATATGCTAACAACTGGAAAAACTGGCATCATTTGTAGATGTTGGTTTAAAGTCATCCTTAGATGAGGATACTGAAATTAAGTGGAAAGAAGTTTCATTTGTAGTCTGATTGAAAAAGTTTGCTTCTTATGACAACCAAAGAATGCATCATAAATATTTCAATGAATGTCTCATTAATTTAAGATAAAAAAAACTCCTTCAGATTCTTGAATCCAATACCATCTCAATGACTAGCATTTGTTGGTCAAAATACTTGATATTTAAAACTTTTATATGATATGTTTAACTTTTTTCTGTTTATTGTAATATTAAATTTTCTTATATTTTTTATAATTACATAAAATAATAGTTTTATATTTTATGTTAAACATTAAAAAATTTAAATCTTAATTATAAGAATATTGCTAATTTCATTGCTAGCAATGTTACTGACATTTAGATGTTTATCTATGTTAACATAAAAATATCAGCACTTCAATTGAAGGAAGCAATTCAAATCTTAATGTGCTTTGATATTAAAGTATAGTACAACTAAAAATAATTTATAAATATATTCTTTGAAAGGATGTTTTGAATTTGCTTCATGCAGAATGACAATTTTTCCAATAAACTAAATTTATAGTAACTTCATTTCAAACTTATTGATCAAAGACTACTTACAAATCATTATCTGCTCTTTCTACAACATAACAAGAATTGATGTAGCACATGGAATTAATATTCCTTTTCATTTTAATTCTTGTTTAGAATAATAACTGCAATGCTCTTTTGTATCACTTATGTTATGTTGAAAAAGAACAAAAATAATAACTACCTGTCAAGCCATTTTAACCTCCAGTTCTTCCTGACATATATTTTCAGGCAGAGATTTAACTGTTTTGGCTTGACACAAAAATATAAAAGTTCAGATATGCTTCTAACATAATGTCGAAAACAGTTTGAAACATTTCAAATTTTGTTCTTTCTTGTGATCCTCGGATCCTGTGTTAGGTTTAAATGTTTAGAATATTTAAATTTTGAGAATGTTACAGGCCTATGACATATAGTGACATTCATTTGCCTGGTGACAATGATTGTGTATTGTCGAAAGTACTTGGTATAAAAAGATTTTAATGCTGTCTGACAGTATATACATCTAGTATTATGTCTAATTTGGTGTGAACTTTGAAATACTATTTATTTATTCCATTATTAATGTCATTATTTCACAGTGACTATCATTTTGGAATGGACAGAATTTGCAAAAAACTCATGTTTAGTGGTTATGCAGTTGCTTTAAACTTATAACAAGCAGTCAGCCCATTGACTTTATATGGCAAATTTTGACTCAAATATCTCAGCCCATAGATCAAATTTCAAAATCTTTCTTTGTCAAAACATCAGCATTACCAATTTGTACATATTTGGAAAAAATGTTTAATGGTCACGCAGTTGCTTTACACTTCGATCACAGACAAAATACCTGACTTATGAAGAGCTCCGCTTACACATCACTTAACAATCATACAGGATTAATTCTTAAGAAATTTTCACAAGTTTCATAAATTTGACATGTAATTTGAATTTTTTCCAATCAGCATTGATTAGTTAATTTCTGAAATTTAGACCAAGATTATCAGGATATTTACTTTTGGATTTTTCAATACCAATTTAATATATGCATATTTTGAATTCTAAATTTAATTTTCCTAAAAGTTATTACATACCAAAAAAGTTTTTGATATATTTTTATATAATGTAATAAATTTAAGATCTACAAAATTTTTTTTGGTTATATAATGTTATAAAAATTATATGATTAAAAATAATCATATTTGAAAATAACTGAAATATCTTTCCTTTCAAGTATTTAATATATTAAATTTGTGGCCTATTTCATGATTTATTTTCTTTGAACTATTTCAGAATTGGATCTACAAGAGTTAAAAAAGCTTATCTTTCTGGGATTTATCAGATCTTGTTTATATCACAGTTCATCAATCATATTTCAGGTTCAAGGATAGATTTTTACAGAGAACAACAGAAAATTCTGATTAATTTATTTTTGGTAACATTATGGCAAAAAAAAGCAAAAAAATAAAATAATATGTTTATTGTATGGGAAAAATATAGAAATAGTTTTATAAAAATATTTTTATATCATTTATTAGATTTTCCTCTCAAGAAAGATGATAAAATACAACTGTAAGATTATATTAGACTTAAAAGAACCAAATAACTGTGAAATTATGATCATTAGAAAGAGCTCCTATAATAACTCTTTGTTAATGTCTAATAATTCCTGTTTTTAAATATACATTGCATGCATGCTGATCACATATAAGAATCACAAATGTCTAATCAGACTGGTAAAAACTGGAAGAATAGACAGAAGTTATAGAAAGTCTTGCAAACATTCATGAAATGTTTAAGGAATGTTATGACTTTCCAATACTGTAAGAAAATGTGTTAAAAAGATAGAGAGTACTCTAAAACAGTATTATACATTGAACAGAAAAAATAATATATGTGGGTGGTATTCAAGTTTCCACAATTCTAGAAATATGCAAAATTCAATTATGCTATTGTCATAATCCTAAGCAAGCTATATAATTAATTTTCAGGAGGCCTGATCATGGACATTTAAAGATAGCTGAAGGTAGAAAAAAAATTAATTAATTAAAGTGTAAAAGTTTTAAAACATTTTAATCCATTAGAGGTTGCAATAGGATAATGGCTAGATTTTGTCTGCTTCCAATATTCAACATAGTGCTGGCAACAAAACCAGTTTTTGATAAAACTGATTAACTGATTTTCAATAAACTGCAATTTTAGCAGAAAAACTGGAAACCAGTTTTGAACAGGTAATGAAATCTGTATCATTGTGTTTAGTTGCCTTTTTGACTTAATTGGCAGTAAAGTATGTTTGAATTTAAGATAATTCCACACAACTGATTCCAATAACAACCGAAGTGAGTCTGAAACAGATTAAACCAAGCTTCTTACTAGAGGCTGGGCTAACAAAACAGAAGCTTTTGTACTTTAGACAAATCAACCAAAGTAGTAAATCACTTAAGAAGGATATCGTGCTCAAAGTGACTAGTAGAAACAGGAAAAGAGGTTGACCAAGAAGTTAATGAATTGACACCATCAACAACAGCACTTGAATACTGCTGAAATAAATAAAGCAGTGAGAGATTGGAAGACATGAAGATTACTGATACATGGAATAGCTGAAAGTCATCCTCAACTGAACAGATATACTACTAGAATATTTCAGTGTAACATTATAATTTGTACTTGGCATTTATTTACCACCCTCGACCTTTTTAACAGAACACCAAGCATTAATCATATTTAAATTTTAAAATTAATGTGAGAACTAGCAAAAATTAATTTTAAAGCAATAAAGTTTTCAAATGCTGTTTATTAAATACTTAGACTAAAGTGTCTACTACATCAAAAAATACTGATCTCTTTTTGGAGAAAATAATACATAATACAGGCATATTCACAAATCTCTATCATATAAATATTAATAAAATGCAACAATAAAACATTAATTCTACTAAATTCATATTGATTTTGAAACCAGTTTGTCATCTGATATTTAAATACTGATTTTTACCAAAACTGGTTTTGTTAAAACTGTTTAACCAATTTTGAGAATTTGTGGTTTTAACAGCAAAGTTTGAAAGTTTAAATCATCTAAATTTAATTTAATTTAAATTTTATCTAAATTAATTAAAATTTTAAAAACAATTATTTCAGAACAGAATGAGATATTCTAGAGACTGATCATATGAATGAAAATAATTATTTATCATTTCTTATGAATGAATTTCATGAAGATGGAATGTTAGTCTGAAAGTTCTTGAGACTTAAACTATTGAGTTTTGTGCATATTCTGACTCCAAAAAAATAAGTTTGTGTATAATATTTGTAAAAGGTGGAATTGTTTTTAGGACTATCATAAAGAAACTAATGAAACTAGAAAAATAACATAAAGGTCAATAAAAGCAGAAAGTTTTGATATAAGACTGGCAAAATGAAATCAGTGAATTAAGGAATGATATGGCCTCTGAGAATATCTACAACAGACAGTTTTCTTGTTACTGCCTATTTTAAGAATGTAATAAATATTAAAAATGCCCTCAGATAAACATCCATAAATAAATTTGAAGAAAATTCTGCATTGTAAAGTAATTACTTTCACATAGAATTATATCGCAGATACTTATAGTAATACATTCAAGTAATAATGTTATTGTAAAATAATTTCTAATTTTGTTTTCATAACAGGAAATTTTTTAATATTAATAATAACTGACAATAAAAAAATTATTTTCAAATTTTACTTTAAGTTTTCATTTACAGTCGACCCCCCCTATAACATTGTTAATTTTTCCTTTTTATACGAATTCCATGTTGTACGAGTCATTTAGATTTTACAAATACGTGTGCTGGGCTGTGAACAACTCACGTATTTGTAAAATCTAAGTGACTCGTACAACATGAAATTCGTATAAAACGGAATTATCAACGGTGTTATAGGGGGGTCTACTGTATTTAGACAGTTATTTTTCAAAGAAAGTCTTTACTTCATAAACTCTGAATTGATCTTCAAAATGTTCATAAACCCTAGATTAAGAACTTCTGTAACAGAAGATTGAAGAGATATGTTCTTTGTGTAATTCTCTTCCTTATTAACCATTGTTTAAATTCCCTGTCACATTTGAAAATGGTTAAAGAAAGAATAGAATTAAAGTCAGCAATACAAACAATGACAGAAAAGAGACTGTAACATAAATTCTCCTGAATTTGAAATTCCTAATGTTCTGCACTTTTTACACATTTTAAAATTTAACTGAGAACTGATAGGAATGTTATATCTTCAAATCAGAGCTGCCACTATAAGTTTTTATTTTTTTAAATCACATAAAACAGAATCTAGAATCTATTTCATGGGTTATAACAGTATATTTACTCTCACTGACAAACTGTATCATAAAGTTTTTCTGTTTTTTAAATTCCTTACAACATAGGTATTTAGTTGTAATCAATAATGGATTCAAAATCTAGAGAGGGTGCAGAAAGGAATCAATATGCCTTACAAAATTTTTCACTACCTGAGGTACCTAGCTTTACTCAGGAAAAAAACACCCAGAAGAAGAGTGCAACTGAGCCCTGCACATCCTCTAAATCTGCCCCTGGTCAAAATAGATTTGAAGAAAGCATAGATTAATATGATATTTTTGCAAAAATTTAATGAATTTATTAGTGAAGTTATAATGATGATTTTAGTTAGAGCATACTTACTGAAATAATTAATGGCAATAATAATAATTCATTTGTGACCAATTTATGACTTTGGAAATCTGCCAAGTAGACTGATACTTAAAATATCAAAAGATATAGCAAGCTATTTTTGGTAGGCATTAATGAAAACTGTCAATAGAACTCAATTTACTTTGAATGTAAAAAGTAGGTTAAATTTTACTTAATTATCGTTTAATAAATTAGCATAATCACAATTTACAATTTACCAAATATATAGTTGTATAAATTTTTGCTGCAATAAATTTCTTTGCTTTTGTAATTACATGAATAAAATTCAATCAAAAATTTTATTTATAAATCTTAATGCAAATGAATAATTATGAAATTGATTTATTTGCAATTTAATTATTATTTAATCACATCATTATAACATTCTGAAAATTTATTGTACTGATCATTAAATATAGAATAAAAATAAATTCAATATCACATATTTTTAAAATTATTTAAAGTAATTTTTAGTATTGGCATTTTATCATAGGATTATAATGCCAAAACAAAGTTGAGGTAAAATATAAAATTTCTCAAACAAATGCAATTTACAGATTAGTAAAAATACAGATAGATTGAGAAATTAATATTTATGAATATTACACAGTTAAATATAATTAAAACTAATAATTTCTGCTTAATATGCGCATCTAAAATCTTAAAATGCCATTCAATAACATCAAATATCATTGGAAATTAAACAGAAAAATATTATAATTTTTCATTACACTCATATATTCAGAAATTAAAATTCAAAATTTGACTGGTACCAATAGGTCTCAATTTCAATACTTCGGGTAAACTTCCAATTATACATATTTTAATGGGAATAAACAGACTCAGTTCATGAATACAACCAATGATAAAGTCAGATATATTCAACACACAATATATCTGTAATCAAGCATATTAATATCATTTTAAATCATATATTTGTTGAATTATTTTCTTTTTCAGTACATCAGGCTCACATTTATATTTATTATTTTAATGTCATAAGTGAAAAAATTATAAGTTATATAATAAATATTAATTTTTTAAGTTAGCAGTAATTTGATAAAAATTATGGCTCAATAAATTAAAATATAAAATACTTTAGTAAATATATGAAGATAAATTTTCATCAAGTAAAAACAAAGACATGGAATGAAATAATGATAAATTTAAAGATTGATCATTAAATAATAATTGTTTTCAAATGGTTCTTATAAAAATATGCAGTCAGTATAATAATAAAATGCATCAACTGAACCCAAAATTATTAACAAGATATAACTAGTAAAACTTTTATGATTCAAATCTGAAATATAATCATTTGAGAATGAGAAATTAAACTAAGTCACATTTCATCTTAATTTTTGCCTTGAAAATAAACAGTATAAAAAGTTAGAAATTAAAATGTTTTTCAATTAAACTGTATTATTAAATCTCTTAATACAATACATTGAAGTGTGTTCTTTTAAAATTATCTGTAGTTATAACAAAATAAATTCCAGCATTGATTGTTATAATAAAATCAATACTTTAATAATTTCACAAAAGGAGCCACTTTCATAGCTTTTAAGAAGTTATTAAAGTACATAATCCAATCCAAATTACGCTTTATTTGTAATACGGCAATTGCCTGTTACAATGGGAGAACCATAAACTTAAATAATATAACATATTACATAGTATTATTACAATAATATTTTCCTTCTAAATATTTACAAAAGTTTTAACATAGTTGTATAAATTAACTATTAATCGAGTTGTTGCTCTATGGAAAATATAGTACATTTCTTCCACCGATCTGCACTCACTTAAACTTAACAAATCAAATTTCCTTTTTAACTCATAGCTCTTTTCACATTGGCAAAACAAGTGATACTTTGAAAATTCCATATTACATCTAGGACATAAATTATCAGCATACGAGTAGAATTTATTATTTAACATTAATATTTCTGAATTTAGACGTATTTGAATAAAAAACCGTTTTATAACAAAAGGTAGATTCGATAGAATATAATTATTAATATTTGGATAGTTCAATAGTGAACCATACCAGTTTGGTTTTAAACGTGAACGGTTGTCTTCTATGTCATGTGATAATAGAATATCTAAAATGCTATGCGTTAGCTGACTACACAAATCTTCACTTAGATTCGGCGAAAAGATAAACGGAGCAATTGAGAAACCATAACTATTGATCACTCTTGAAATTTGAGCTATCCAATTCCTTTTAGAATTCTTCTGTACAGAATACTTATATAAAGTACATAATACTGAAATACAGTGTTTATTTTGTGACTTGTATAATTTTTGGTGTCTATTATATATTTATTACTTTTGAATCCTATGAAACTGGAATTAAATATTTCTTCACTTATTTAAAAGCAAGTGAGCAGTGGCTCAAAAATCATATTCAATTAAATTTTCTTCTACATTTGTGCCAGCATGGTTACCTAAATTTATTTCAATATATATTTTTTTTAATTTTTATATCTATGTTCCATATGCATCCTTTTTCATCTGAAAAAGACACTGATAATGTATCAAAAGTACTAGCATGGCTGCTTGTATGAAGTTATTAATTAAAGTATATAACACTGAAAGATAGTTTCTTTTAGCTGTTGAATACTTTCAACATACATTATTTTGTGTGTTTTAATATATTTTAACATTTCAACATTATTTTTATAATGTATGTTGAAACGTTAAAATATATTAAAACACATAAATAATAGATATTTAATATGCTAAACTTATTTTCAAGAACACAAGAAAATATTCAGAAACAAATGGCCAAAACAAAATTAGCAGAATTAATCATCTCATATAGTTTTGAGGTCTGTTGGAAGAATGTGAAGTAATAAACTTCTTCCTACACCAGAGGATTTACAATTCAGCACTCCAAACAACCTTTACAGCTCCAGTGGTATGTGCTTATACCTTAGCAAATGTTTTCAACCTCATCGAGGTCTTCATCAGGCTACTTTAATGTGGAATTCGAACATGAAGAATGTGAAGTTTCTGTATAAAATACTAGTTATTTTTCTCAATGAAAAAATTTGGTTTATTTTTCACCATTTTTTGCTAGCAATAATTTGCTGGTAAACTGGTGAATTTGCTGACAATAATTCTATTCTATATACATAAAAAATATGTTTTAAGTTTATGTTTTTAAACTAATTAGTATTGTTTGTTTGTTTAGTTATGGCAACGCAACACTTGGATGATCTGCCAAGGGGAATGCCTTCTGGGAGGTCTTTTTAAGGGTAACTGGCCTCTATTCAAATATTACAGAAATGGAGAAAACCTGGAAAACTCCATGTGGTCAGCCCATCCTGGCAAGGCACAAACAGATAACTGAACTCCCAGTGTTCAGAGAACAGAACTGCTTGGCCACTGGTGAGCTCTAATTAGTATTAATTTCTCATATTATATATATATGGAAAAATATATATATGTACATATAAAATTTTAAAATTGATTATTATAATCATACTTGCAAACCCTTCGTATAGAGAACTATAAATAAAAATGATGACAGCATAAAAAGTGAAAAATTCTTTATTAACATTGATATTGCACAAGGCTTGTATTAAATACCTTTAATAAACAAAATTTAATTTATCTTTGTATATGATAATTTATAAAGCTATTGCCATAGACACTGTCAAGAGTATAACAAAAGCTTTATACTCTTTAACATTGCTGACCCAGACAGGGTCAGAAATTTTATAAAAAATTGGCAACACTGTCTTGAACAGGTCATAACCATTTTTGAAATTCATTTTGTGTCAGCCAGTCTTTATTAAATTTACAAGTTTGCTTCCTTTTTCTTTTAGGGCTTTTAATTTCTTGAGTTGTCATATTAAATAATTAAAATAGAAATTATAAACTTGTAAACTGAAACTGTCACATTCGAGTTATACTAGGTTTGTTCTAACACAAGTCCCTAAATTTGAAATCTTACGGGGCATGAGCAATGTCATTTTACAACCAAGAACTGAACAATGTGCATGCCAGTTTTAAACCAGTTAGAGACTTGTGTTGGAACAAACCTAATATTTGCCAGAGATATTTGCAAGTTAGAATTTTAAAAGTACATTTTCTGTCACTCAGCCTAAGGATAAGATGGAGATAACTTTGGGTGGTGGTGTGAAGTTAGTCTTTAACCGCTAAAATAAAATACTCGCAAATATTTTTATAAATTTAATTCTTTTTATCACAGTTTCACAATTTCTACAAAAACTGGACAAATTAATAATTAATCCAAACCATAAATTTAAAAACTGGCTTGTCCAGATGAAAACCAGCCTGGTGGCAACACTAGCAATGCAGGGAAGTCCTGCAATGCTGTATGGCAAAACCACATTAGCCTATTTTATAGAGATTACAAAACTTTGTAAAATCTCACAAATCTCAAAGAACCGTCTGGTTTCTTTTCTTGGGAAAGTTCATATTATATGGTCTGTATATTCTTAAGTGAAGAATCAGGTGTTTCTTCTTTTGGGCTGAGAAACTGTAGCACTGCTCAATAATTTCGTCTAACTGTAAAAGTAATTAGTTTCCTTCTGATGACGAGTTGGCCATAATTGATTTAAGTACCAATGTAAGGGCAATAACATTGTCAGACTTGAAAATGCAACTTAACACATCTGCCATTTAAAATGATCATATTTGAGCTAAAATTCTCATACCTATACCAACATACATATATAAAAATATCAATCTTAATTCTTTCCCAAATGAATGAATCTGAGAACGTTGTTCTGGTTCACTTCAGTCATTTATAATAAAATACATTCAATATCTTCAGAATGTATGGTACCATATATTGTATTAGATTCATTTAAATGAAGTGTTTATGTGATAATATCAAATTCTTTAAAAACACTGACAAAATGGAAAAGCAGCCTGTCCACTGACAAGAGCATACAAAACACTGATAGTTGGCAAGTATGTATGATAATCATGTTCCTTTTACTCATTGTTCATACCCTATTAAACATGAACAATTTTTGGATTTTTGTTTTTATGAAAATAAAGCTGGCCATATACTTAAATCTATAATTGAGAAATATAAATATACATATTCTAACTAGAAAAAAATCAATATTTATATTAGTTAGATATTATTATTATTCCATAATCTTTCATGAATTAAATTATTCTTTTAAATAATTCTTTTAAATTTGTTAAATTAGACTTTTATAATTTAAATCAATATTACTAGTAACACACATCATATTTATTCAGATTAAGCCTATTCAATCTATATCATCAAACTTACATAATTGGAAGAGTAAACATTAATAACTTTACAAGCTAAATATATAATAAATTAAGCATACATTTTAAATAATTTTGTGGATTCTTTAGCATATAGATGATGTCTTAAATTATATAGAGTAAACAAATAGCATTATTATATCAAATTTATAAATTTGTCAATGTATAATCATGAACATGTACAGTACAGTACATTTCTTAGTTGTCAACATAACTTTGAAGCAAAAAATAACTATTACTAAAGTTTACCAAAATTTATTTAATTTTCATTAAGTATTTCTAAAAGTATACATAATTTATCAGTGTTTAAGATGCTTTTAGATTCTTTATAAGTAAAAAAAAAAACCAACTAAATACTAAAAAGATCTCAAACTATGTATTTTTATAAAGTCATGTCTCATGTCTTTGTTTAATAAAAATATATTAAATTATTTAAACAATTGTAAATGATAAGATCATTAAATAATCATAAATAAATATATTATTACAGAATCAGTATAATGTATTAACTTCTGACTTTTTCATGTTTTGTATATAGGCTATGTAATATTTTTGAATAAATTTGCATCAGACTGAGACTTTTCATCCAATGAAAAGTCTGAGGTAAAAACTATGCAGAAAACATTCAGACACACAAATAGTCTGAATTTAGAAATAACATGCTGTTACAAATACTATAGAAACACTTCATTAATTGTAAAAATATGGAATAATTTTTATATTAACTTATTACTACTTCCTAATGTATAAAAGATGGTTTTAATCATAAGATTTTTTTATATTTCTACAACTTGGATTTATTTTATATTTTTTCCTCTATACTGTTTAATTTGTATATTAATAATTTTTATACAATACTTTTAATATTATTTATAATTTATTTTAAAATTTATAACTTTAATGATATTATTTTTATATTTGACTACATTTTGCTTTTAAAGAACTTTATTTGATTTTTTTGATTTTATAGATTTGATAATAGCTATGAAACTACTGTATCTGAAAATATTAATTTTGTTATTAAAAACTACTGTAAAAAAAGTATTTTTAAAAATTTCAATAAATGTAATAACATAGTATTTTAAATATAAAAAAATTTAACT
Source organism: Centruroides sculpturatus (assembly GCF_000671375.1). Lineage (NCBI taxonomy): Eukaryota > Metazoa > Arthropoda > Arachnida > Scorpiones > Buthidae > Centruroides > Centruroides sculpturatus. The sequence goes on from NW_019384725.1 coordinate 295,463, forward strand.
TCCAGAAAACTGCTACTTATAAATGCTTCTACAGAAGTCTTTGAATAATAACTGCTAATAACCTGCTGACAACTACTTCAAATAAGAGATGACAAATGATAAATAACGGTTATTAACTATAGTTAATTTTTTCTGCTTAAAAAACAGAAATTATATTACATAATACTTCTGAAAATGAAATTTTACAAATATTTTTTATTACTAACAAATTCTTTTATTTGTAAATTATAAAATTTCTCTCTTGTTCTCTCTCTCTGTTCTTAATTAAAACATTTTAGTGCTGTTCAGATAATTATAACAGACAATATATAGAATCTATAGAATCATTATAAACTTTAAATTCTCTTATTGTCATTAATTAAGCTTATTACCAAATGCCTTTCTTCTAGAATATTTCATTTCTCTATCTTAAGTACAGAAATTTAAACAGACTGAGTGATATAGACAAACTTAATATGAAACATACTATACTGTTTATACAATCTATAATAAAATATAGTAGCTAATTTACATAATATTGATGATAATAAATATGATAAAAACAAAATACCAATATATTAATAATTTAACTGTGAAGCAGCTAGAAAAACCATTTATAAACAGTATAAAAAATAAAACTAAATATTGATTAGAAACATAAATAACATTCCTATAATATAGAAGGATCAGCTTGATGAAATGTTCACAGGGAAAAATAAATTGAAATATGATCAGAGCATTTCTGATCACATATAGATAACCTATTAATAATCTAGACAGAGAGATAGAGAAATAAAATAATATCATTTCTCTTATAAATAGTCTTTTTTGAAAATCTAATATGCCGAATGTTTTATTCATTGGAAATTATATGACTTATAAACAAAAATCAACATTCAGAATATTATTAAGCAAAGCAGATGAACAGTATATAAATAAAAATGACAGAAAATTAAAATAAATCAATTAATTTAACACTTCATTCATGAGTTCAAACATAAATATATAGTCTATATATAAAAGATGATCTGTAACTTCGAATTATGTTATGATAAAAACAACTCAAAATGATAAAAAAATAGATCAAAAAATTGATGCAGATAATTCCAATTATTAACTTTCAGAAATGTACTGAATTTTTCTCTAAACTAAAATAGGGAAAAGATAAAGTATAATATTTAGAATATTGAGAAATTTAAAAAAAATTTAGATATAAAAATACTCTGTATCAGAAGTAGGCCTATATGCAATAGTAAGTATGAAACTTTATAAACAAATTAAATCATTTTATGTTGATATTATAATTAGAAAATTAAAAAAAAAAAAAAAATATGAAGATATAAAACTGATATAATAAAAGAATTATGACAGTCTTTGTCCAAATAGGCACTAAGAAAATACTGTAGATAGAAATAAATTGGAATAACCTTTAACATATTTTAAAAACAAAAATAAGCTTGGAAAAATAATCTAATCCATAAAGCAAATTAATGATACAAAAGACATTTAAAAACTATAAAACTGAAATTGAAAAAAGTAAATAAAACAGTAAAATTTGTGTTTTTAAATTCTTTTTCTTAATAATATATTAAATATATTGACTGCTTTACAATTTTTACATTAATCTATGAGCAAATTCATTAAAAATTAAGTAAACAATTTATATAAAAATGACAGAAAAATTGCTTTATTGGAGCAAAAAAATAAAACAAATCCTAATTCCCAAGCACTTTCAGACATTCTAGAATGATTTAAATTTAAAGCATTTCAGAGTGTTTACTTCAATTCATGAAATTCATCAATGTTAAAATAAATTACATATACAATCAACCTGATAAACATTATTAATCAAATGATACAACCAGACTCTTATCAGACTACAATAAGATAACCGGTAGTGCATCTGCACAGCAAGCAAGAATTGCTGTTTGAGTCCCACTCCTGGCCAATGTTTTCTTCCAGAAAATTCTAAATTAAATTTATTTATTTCAGATCATTAAATTGAACATGAGATGGTGGCTTAACTAGTTATTTCTAGCCAAATTGCTTAATATCTTATTGATTAATTAGCCTTACTATAGCATGATAAGAATCTCGCTGTATTGTTTGATTAATTAGAATAAATTTCTAAACTCAGAAGAGAATACAATAAAGTGCTTTTATTAATGAAAACTTTTAAATTTATTCTTATTGTATTGTTGAATGTATGTATAATTATCAAGAAAGTTATATGTTCTTAAAAACCAACAATACTATATACATATATTATTATAATAATAAGCATAAACCTTATTACTCTAATAAAATTTATTTAAAAATATAATATTAAGATTTTCAGCTTACACAATTAAAAAAAAGAAAACATTTAAAATGAAATATTGTACTGCATTTATAATTAAACCCTTTAAATAGTCAGTCAATTTTTAAAGTAATTTTTTTTCTTTAATGTTCCTAGATTTAAACATTCCATCTTCAGAATTTGTATTCTGAATGCTAAATCCTAAAATTATTAAAATAATAAATATTTCTTGACATTTAAGACTAGTGGACTGTTTAAATGATTTTAAATAAAATTTAAAAACAACACAGTTTCTACAATCAAGTTTAAAAATAAGAAAAATTAAAACTTTTAACTAAAATAAAATCAATAAAATTTAAAATGTTACAACTGTTATATGTTATAGTTGAAGTATATTTTCAGTTCATTCCAAAATATATAATTAGTTCTTTTAATAAATTTTAGTAAAATAAAAAGACTTGCTCTTAATATAAAATTTAATCTTGTAAGAAATAAATTTAAATATTATGTATTAAATAAATAAATACAATATATTTTGATTTAAATAATCATTTCCAGTATAAGATAACAATTATATTTGAAAAAATTATATTTACCATTAACAACCTTGATTCTTGGAGTTACTTCTAGTTGCCTTTCAGTTTCTTTAACAATCGCATGATATCCTTCTTTTGGTATTACATTTTCTAATTTAGGTGCTATGAAATATAACAATTATATCAATGAATTTGATTATCATTAACAGTTAAATGGTATTAATAATTACAAAACTAGATATTTAGTTTGTTTATTATAATTTATTGGAATAATTACCTTAACCAAATTCAGTTTGTCTAGCTATCAAAAAAAATTATATTTTTGTGTCTGTCTACAAATTTTCTTATTTATGTATACATCATACCTATTTTAAGATCAAACATAAATTTCATAAAATTTTTGGAGAATTAGAAAATCTTTAGATTTAATTAACTTCTATAACAAATGAAAATCTTTTAATAGCTGAAAGTTTAGAAAATGTTTAGTAAAATACATTTTGTATTTTGGAATTTAATAATTATTTAGTTTCACATTTGTTTCTGATTTATTTATATTTAAATTTAATTTTTACTATTTTTAAGTCGCTCAATCAACTACATATAACCTTATAAAACAGCAAAAACATTTATTAAACTAACATTTCTGATCATATTTAATGCATATGTATGTCATTGTAGTGTAACAGACTGTAAAATATTTTATTTTTTATTTTTCATATTTTAAACCTTGTTTGGTGTTCCAATGTTTTTGTTCTATTTTCCATCAGCTTTTGAATAGCCCTGTGACCAAAAAGTATTGGAAATAATTCAATAAAATAATAAAATTCAAATCTTGCATAATAAAATGCAAGATTTTAATTTATTCATCAAAATTTACTTTGTCCCCTTCAAAGTAATCCTCTCCCACTGCAATGCACTTAAATTCTGAACAAGTATTCATTGGATAGCACAATAAACTTTTCTAGTTTAAAAAAAAAAATACCAATTAGAAGTTGACAAAGAATAAGTATTATGGAAAAATTTGATTTTATGATCACAAACTTGAGATTTTACTTTATTATATGATTACATCAAAATTTCAAATTATCATCATTCATCTCTTTTCCCACTTACAGAGTGATCAGATCTTGACATGCTAGGCTTAGAAATGATCCCATTTTGAACTATCTCCCCATTTAACTATAGCTCCTTTAAATCTTTCCTAACTGCTAACTTCCAATTTTTCTTTGGCCTATCACTACTTCTCTTAGCTCCTAAATCTAAGTCCCTAATTTGTCTAAACTAATTCCCTAGACACAATTCTACCTCTCTTCTAACCATATGCCCATGCCATCTAAGTAGGTTTTACTAACTATCCTCCATTGAACTGCATTATCCTTTTGTTTTCATTTTATCAATAATGTCTTCCTTTTGAGTACAGTTTTAATTGTTTATTCTTACTGTAAATTACTTATTGGAATTTGGATGAAAATAATATGACAAGTAAAGAAGATAGAATGCTTCCTATTATTCCAAACTGCTCATTATGGCAGATTTATAAATTTGAAACTTGAATCTTTATTAATCTGTATTCTTTGCAAATGCATTTTTCAAAACCCTTCTCAGCTTAAAATACAAATTATGCCGTTTAAATGCAATTAAAATTATTGCAAATACATAATAATTCAATTTAATGTAAAGAACTTGCTATAAATCTTAAATAACATGTAGTAAAAATGCATACTATATCTGACATTCTCGAAATAAAGTAGAACAATATCTAGTTATGTACACTAATAATCTATATATATATATAAATGGACGTGTGTGTCCCTATATTTCACTTTTCAGCCAAAACTACACATCGCACATGAATGGTGTTTGTATGTGGTAGTAGCCCCAAGTCTCCATTCGTGCACTATGGTGGTTGCGTCTCGATAGCTATAAGGGTGCGGGAGATATAGGCTTGAAAGTGGTTGAAAGTGGAAGATTTTCTATTTCGATTTTAAAAATTTTCGAATTCGAATTTGTATTCGAATTGGTTCGATTATAGAACGATTGCAAATGTTCCAGAAAATTGATCAAATTGAAAATAGTTTGTTTGACTGGACGTAAAAATTCTCTAATTAGTCTGGAAATGGGGAACCTAATTCTTGCATTCTGTGAAAATGGGTAAGATTAGCTATAATGTAATTATCTTAATCTTAATCTTCACTATCGTTACTTTTTGCCCAGCGAAGTGGGTCCTTGCAGCTAGATTCTAGATTACTTAGAAAAACAGTCTTTTATATATAAAAAAAAAACTATATCACATACAAACAAAAACCTAGCGAAGCAGGTCTTAGCAGCTAGTCAAATATAATTTTCTAAAAGATTGCTATAATTATTCTGTATAGTATCCATTCAATAAATTCTAAAATAAATTTAATGATACTTCTAAAATATATGTAACATGCTTTTTTTATTAAATACATTTTCTACTTAATGTTCTTACATTTAAAACAGCTAATCTTTCTCCCAATGATACAATTTCCTATTATGAGCTTGCTTCTTTAACTTCACATGCTCATTGTTACAAGATAACTCTAACTCATTTCTCATACTAGTTAGATGAAGCTGATATGCATCATCCATAAGAGAAGCTCTAACATTTGCTACTACATTTAAGCAAGATCTCACAATAAACTAGCTAGGTTTTATAACTGATTGCCTGCCTGATGCCAACCCACCCTCTTTCTTTCTAAGTTAAGCTTGGAACCATCTATGACAGATGAAATCAAAATTTCACAATGAAAAAACTTTAAAATAAAGAAAATTTTCAGCTGTAACTACTTAATATATTTTAGTATAATAATTTAGTTAATGCATAAATTTATAAAATTTATATATATATAACAGATATATACAGATTAACACATTACACAGATTAAAATATAGTGTAATCAATTAATTAAAAAAGTAATTACAGTAATTAAATTATTTCATAAATATAATTGCTTGAATGATATCAAAATTCTCTGCTTTTTATGACATTATGCTAACTGCTGCATTATGATATAACTTGAGATATGAATTCACTCAAATTTCTCTTATAAGTTATAAAACAATAAACTGTTCAAGAAATGTAATTATAAAATATAATTTATTCAAATATCATGTATTTAACTTAATAAAATAATGGATACCTTTAAATTAATAACAAATTTTATTATTCTACATTAATAATATTACATACAAATGCTTTATTGTAGTAAGAAAAAATCTTGTTACAGGGGGTTAGCATTAGAGATTTACAAAAAGATAATTAATACTTATTTAAACATTTTTTAAATATTTGGTTACATAATTTTTGATAAACATAACATATTAATCATTCAATTTACAACATCATATTTCAAAATTTTTAAAATATGAACAAAAAAGTTATGAATATTATACATTTTACATAACGGAATTTTTTCTAGATTAGTTCTGAAATTTTCTTCTTGACTTAAATCAAAAATTTCTTTTAATTTAAATTTACATTGCGCTTCTTCAATCTTTGGACACTCAATAAGAATATGGTAAATATTAAAAGATTCAGACTTGCACCAGTAGCATTTCTTGGAAAAATCAATATATACATTGCCAATCAGTAACGAATTGTAATTAAGACGTATCTGAATCAGCGTGCGCTTAATATTTAAATTAGTATTTGTTGTAATAATATTCGAACTTGATGGAAAATGTAACATATTTTGATACCAATAGTGATATGTCGAATTTAAAATGGAATCTTGATCCTTGATAACAGATTGAGATAAAGCAGAATTCATCATTAAGGAGTATGCGTGTTTACAGTTGTCTTCGGTTGAATTGAGTAATAAAGTAGAAATTCCATAAGATTGTATTATTTTAACGAATTTTTGATACCACGAAACATTTTTAGTTGATAGGCTTCCATTTTGGTTGCTTATTAATTGAAATAGAAATTTAATATTATCGTCATCAGTATTTAATATGCGAAGATAAAATTTGAATAAACGTTTCAAAAAAAATGGAAAAAGTTGGAATCTATTAGTCTCTGATCTAATTGCATAACCTGGAACCGTGCGTTCAATATGAAGTACTTTACGCAGAAAAATGATATGGAATTTTTCCAAATATTTATAATAGTCTAATGCCCAAACAGGACTGGCATAAAAAAATACTGGAGCAATAAATGAATGAAACATTTTCAAATGAATTTTTAGGTTGGAAATCCTTAGCTTAGATGATAAATAAATAACATTATTTATAAGTTGATTAATTTTACTAGTAAGATAATTTAAATGGTATTGAAATTGGCCGTTCCAGTTAAAGTATATTCCCAAATATTTTATTTGATTTACTACTTCAATCGGTTTATTATTTAGATAAAACTTTTTTTCTTGATTAGATATTTTCACATTATTTCTAAATATAAGAATTTTTGATTTGTCAATATTTATAGATAAAAAAATAGATTTTAAATAATCATTAAGTGCATTAATTTTACGTTGTAGAATAATCCGAGTTGGGGCTAACAAAACAAGATCGTCTGCATATAAAATATAATGATAAGTACGGCCATTTATAAGAATTCCTTCATTTTCATTTGTATATAAATCATCAATCTCTCTTATGTAAAAATTAAATAAATGAGGCGATAAAGGTTCTCCTTGGAGTATTCCACGATGTATTTTTAAATTCGGAAATATGTGATTATTATGAACTATATTAACTGTATATGATAAAAATAAATTTTCAATTGAATTGCAGAATTTAGATCCAGCTCCTTTCTTTTTTAATTTATATATCAAAGTAGGAACATGCACGGAGTCGAAAGCTTTAGATATATCGATGAATGCCGAGAATATTTTTCTACGTTTTTTGTGAAGGTATATTTGAATAATTAAAGTCAATAGGAATATTGACAACTCAGTACCTTTTGATTTGGAGAATGCATATTGGAATTTCGAATTTAAATCCTGCTCAGAGATCCAGTTTTGAAAACGAGTAGTGAGTATTGCGGTAAAACACTTCCTAATTACAGATAATAAAGCAATAGGGCGGTAATTGTTAGGTTCTGATCGGTTTCCCTTTTTATAAATCATAAGAATTTTCGCTAATTTCCAAGATTTTGGGTAAATGGAATCATTATAAAAATGGTTGTAGAGATCAAGAAGAACTTGCCTACCCGCTGGCGGAAGAAGTTTAATAAATTTAGTGGTAATTAAATCCATTCCAGGAGCTTTATTCGTTTTTAAATTCCGAATTGATAAATCCAGTTCTTCAGAAGATATTGGGATATCTAAAATTTCGTTATAGGAAATTTTTATATCAGGCATAGGAGAAACTGTAATTTCTGTAAATCTGTTAAAAAAGCTAGCCCATTTAGGAAAATCTATTTGAATTGACTGATCATAGTTCGAACATCGTAATTTCTTAATCGTGGTCCATAAAAGTTCATTAGTTTTATTTTCTAAGATTTTTTGTTGAATTTTTTTATAATAATTTGATTTCTTTGCTTTTAATAAATTGAAATACGAATTTTTGGCTTGACGATATTGTCTGAATGCCGTTGATGTAGATAATTTTCTAAACTGGTGTAATGCTTTAGTTTTTTTCATTCTTAAATTCATACAATCCAAATCATACCATGGGTTTTTTGGTCCTAGTAATTTCGAATTTCTGTTCTTTCGTGTTTTAACATAATCTTTTATTATATTTACAAACTTAGTATATTTTTCGATCTCTTCAGTTAATCTCTCATCCAATAAGCAACTCATTCTATCACTGATTTGTTCTTGGAATCGTTGATATTGGTAGACAGTTATCTGATACTTCGGTATAACATAATCAATATGACACGATTCTTTCAATCCAAAGTAAGAACTAACAGGAAAATGGTCCGATAAATCACAATTTAATACTTGAATTTCCGAGCATAAATCTACTAAAAATTCTGAACATATAAACAAATCTATTGTAGAGCTTCCCGAAGTGGCTACGCAAGTAAATTCAGAAGGATAGTCCTTTTCAATTCTACCATTAAGAATATATAGTTGAGCTTGAGTCGTTAATTTTAGAAGATCATGACCCATTTTATTCTGTTTAACATCTTTGGATTTACGAATGTTTTGAATTTTTACGTTCGGACCTTTATATATCAAATCCATGGACTGTGCAATACGAGCATTTAAATCTCCAGTTATAATAACATAAGGAAAAATATTTCTCAAAGTTTCGTATGTACGAAATACTTCAAATAGTATTTGCTGTTGCTCGGGAGGAACATATACCAGTATTATAACCAGAATTTTATTTTTCAGGTTGTTTATTTCTATCCTATTAATCAATAAATGAACAATAATATAATTATTTCTTTTTTGGGTATATATAATTTCTCCCATCTTTTTTTTAATTATTAAACCTAGGCCACCAAAAGGACGACCCGGTCCTGTTGGTTTTTGAGCTAGCTGCGTAATTATGTGATAATTTTCACTGTGTTTAATCAGTAATTCAGAAGATGAAGTCATCCAAGTTTCTGTTATAGCTAATATGTCAGAATTCTTCATCAAATTCATAAATTCACTAGTAAAAATTTTCCGCTTAAGACCTTGAGAGTTCCAATTAATTATTACAAAATGGGAGATTTTTTGATTGGACGTAATATCGTGTAAACTTTCATTATTATTATATACAGCAGGCAAAGGACTTAATAGTTGAGTCTTCACAGAACGTAAGTCTTGCATAGGAGTATTTAAATTGATCATATGTCATTGTGAAGTATTCTCGGAAGTAGAAAACGGGGTAAAAGAATCCAAGTATACCAGCCCCTCCAACACATAGCTATACGTCAAAGAATGATTGCCCAACAGTATAGTGTCACCTCGGAGTTTTGGATATTTACCTGCTTTCCTTAACTCGCTTAAAAAAGGAATTAATTGTTTACGTCTTAATCTAGATCTTTTAATAAGGTCCTGTGAGATTTGAGTTTCTTTCCATACGTTCGACAGGTTTTGCTGTTTCATTTTTATAAAACTCGAATATATGTAATCTCTTATTTGAGTATTTTTAATAATTAATTTAATTGTTGGATACTGTGATTTAGTTATTGGAATAATCGCTATTATATCATCCATTGTAACTTCATGTAATTCTAATGATTCATTAATAAGATTAAACACTTCTAGCTTGGTAGGACTAGTTTTACTGGGATATCTATATAACATTATATTATTGCGATGTTGCGCATTAACCATATTGTCCATTCGATATTGCATACTTTCATTTTCTATTTTCAAATTAGCAATCTGTTGTTCAAGATTAATTATTTGGCTATTCATTTTTTGATTCTGATCTTTAGTTTCTTGAATACTATTACGAATCTGGTCCAGATCTTCTTTGATAATAGTCATTTGATTTAATATTCTCGTGTTAGAAACATTAATTAAATCAGAAATTTTATTCCATAGTGTTATACTTGATATATCAGATGAATTTTTTCCTGGTGAAGAAGATAAAAGATCAAATGGCTCACCTGATAGTTGTGAACTTAGAAGTGAAGTTTCAGGGTTCAAACCTGCATTTGCAGAGGTTGGTTCAGGAGAAGTTCTTTCAATGTATGAATTGTAATCAGTAATTAACCTGGAATTAGTGGTCGAAGCAGTTTCCTTTCCACTAGCCGATTTTGACCTTTGACATGGTGGTCTTCCTCTTTTAGTTGGCGTGCGTTGTATATTAATTATGTTGATAGATTTTCCAACACTAATAATGTTAGCACACAGCACAAACAAAAAAATTTAACTTAAAATTATTTGACAGGATACGTTCTATACCTGTATTTGAGGTGAGTAAAAAAATGCGCCAGCAGCTTCGGCAGACAGAAGCGCCCCCCATTCTACATTAATAATAATGATGTTGAAGCAAAAATATGTTAAGGAAAGAATAAGTTGTGTCTTGCTTTTCAAGCAGTAAATCAATAATCAATGTTAAGATATCAATAATTTATGACTATAATCAAATACTGTAATTTATGGTTTATAAGATTTAAGGTTTGTCAAAAAGGACTAAAAAATTGCCCTGTATGTGAAGTTGCAATCTGTCATAGACTAATGAATTTCCCAGTCTTAAGTATCCTACAATAATCTCTATCTGGTCCAGTTCTTGAATAAAAACATCATTGCTTAATTGAACATATTATCATTTGCTATAGAAAACAGCTTTTGCATGTATTCTTATAGAATATTTTAATAGTGAATTTTAATTGTAAATTACTTCTTATAAATATTGAACTACAATATAAGAAATTTAAATAACATCAAGGAATCTTTGAATTAATCCATTTTGGAATGCATAACTCTTTTGTATTTGTATGGCTTTAACCTGAGGCAGGCCTGTAAATCAAGCCTAAAACATTTGTTTGAAGTATTAAGTGAATGCTGGAAATGTATGAAAAGTGTGATATAATCACACTTTTCATACATTTCCATACATTTTTGTTAAATTATATAATAATTTAACAAAAATTCTAGCTTTTAGTGGAAAATTTAATTTGTAAATTACTTCTTTTAAACTCCTCTTTTCCCTAAATAAATTAAAATATGCATTCTAATTTTAATTTTTTTAAAACCAGAATACAGTAAAAAGTTTAGGGCCAAGTGTCAAAAGCATGGAATGGCTTAAATTAAATACTCTGAATACTTTTCCCCTTAAATATTCTAAGCCAAAATTGAGGTGTGCTTTATATGCAGTAAAATATAGTATATCTAAGATGCAGAAAATGATTATAAATTAATAAAATTAATCATAAAGAAGGTTTGTCCACTTGGCTATTTTTGTAGAGAAAATAGTCAAGTACACAAATCAGAGATTTAAGAACTTAAGAAAATTTGATAAATTCATAAACAAGAAAATATAAAGTATTTGATTAAAAAATTTACAAGATTGTAAAATAAAAATGCTAAAAATTTTTTGGTATAAAAAATAGTCTGAAAATATGTCAAAAACAGAGAAGCTTATTGATTATAGCAAAAATAGTCCAATTTTTTTTATACATGAAAATTTTTGTGATTTAGTAATTATTTATCTTCCTTAAATTAAATGTTAATCAAATTTCATAATTAGATTTTTCATTAAATACTTAGAAGAACAAAAAGAAATTAGTATCCGTAACCTCATAATCAATACATTCACAAAATTTTTCCTTAAATTTTGTTAGATGGAAATAAACAATAAAGCAATTAATAGATAATTAAATATAATAAATGTTATAATAGTTATAGTCAACAAATTCAATATCTAAACTAACATTTATGTTTAAATTCTCAAGAAATCAATAATTTTACTAGAAACTATTATTAATTTTCTGATTGAATAATATAATCTTACACTTCTGTTTTTAAAAAATTTCAAATTGAGTTTATCAATATTGTTGTGTTTAATGGTACAGTAGAGTCCCGAAAAAACTCGGCCTAATGTGGACCGAAGGGTGGCCGAGTTTGTGAAAATCCCGGGTTATTGGGAATGCGGTTAAAAAACATAAGTATGAGTGTTTCCTCAAAAATACTGTACTGTACTTGTATGTATTGTTTACTTGAGAATACAACAGAGAATAAACTGCCCAAATACCCTTAAACAAAGGAAAAGTACGTCCTTTATGAAGGCATAGAGCCTTTACTACATGAAAATGAAAATTAATGAATACACTGTGTACAGTAATTTACCTGATAAGACAGACATCAGAAAAATACTTTATGAGGCATAAAGCTGTCTATAATGAAAATTAACAAGGGTTTTTTTTTTTCGCCCTGCCAGGGTATGGCCGAGTTATCCGGACTGCCGGGTTATCGAGTGCCAAGTTTTCGGGACTCTACTGTATTAAAAATATTAATTTCTAGAATTAAGTTGCCAACATTTGATGTCTCAAGTTTTTGCATTATAGAAATCATTTCTTTCAAAATATCAAGACCAGGATTTTGTCTAAAAAAAATATATTATCAATATTGGCTAATTTTTTATACCAATAAAAAGTGTCCTAAATTTATGATTGATATCATCAGCTGCTGTAGAGTTTGTAAATATAGTCAATAATCTAATCTATTATTATCAAACTGAATTTTCATTAAGAATTTAAAAGAATTATAAAAAAATATTATTCTCTTATTCTCTAAGATCATAAAAATTTTGTTATTCATTGTTACATCCTTGTTCGTTATTTAACATCCTTCTCTCCCTAGTTTTTTTTTGTATTAAATTTAAATCCACTTCTCCCTAATATAAAAAGTTGTACTAGAACAGTTAAGACATTTAATCTTTTATAACTTCTGTGATTTTATATATTTCATTGATTTCTTGATATGCTATTTTTACTGAACCTATTCATTTACTTTTTCTTTTCATTTTTAAAATTTTTCATCACTAATTTTATAATATAATTTGATTTTAATTAGCCAGAAGATTTTTTCAAATTAATTTAGGTAACATTTTTAAAAATTCAATAAAAAGAATATTATATTATTATTATTCTTCGGCAGACAGAAGCGCCCCCCATTCTACATTAATAATAATGATGTTGAAGCAAAAATATGTTAAGGAAAGAATAAGTTGTGTCTTGCTTTTCAAGCAGTAAATCAATAATCAATGTTAAGATATCAATAATTTATGACTATAATCAAATACTGTAATTTATGGTTTATAAGATTTAAGGTTTGTCAAAAAGGACTAAAAAATTGCCCTGTATGTGAAGTTGCAATCTGTCATAGACTAATGAATTTCCCAGTCTTAAGTATCCTACAATAATCTCTATCTGGTCCAGTTCTTGAATAAAAACATCATTGCTTAATTGAACATATTATCATTTGCTATAGAAAACAGCTTTTGCATGTATTCTTATAGAATATTTTAATAGTGAATTTTAATTGTAAATTACTTCTTATAAATATTGAACTACAATATAAGAAATTTAAATAACATCAAGGAATCTTTGAATTAATCCATTTTGGAATGCATAACTCTTTTGTATTTGTATGGCTTTAACNCCAAATATCTACTAAAACTTATTAATGAAATAAGTTTTAGTAGACATTTTACTACTAAACTGTGTAATAAGGACACAGAGGCATATGAATTAATATATGAACCAAAGTTGTGGTATTTCAAATTATTAACTTCTGCCTGTTGCCAAATACCTTAAGATTGCTGTGAGCCTCTCATGGTGTGAAATTGTTGCTCACATTACAGTATTTTTTTTTTTTTTTTTTTTATTAATTAATATATTATGATGCTAAATTTCATTATATTTCCAGATATTATTACTATATTAGTGTATTTGTTTCAATCCTTTTGAACCAGTAATTATAGTTTGTTACATAAGTTTAATAATTAGAATAAAATTTTCTTGTTTTTACTGTGCTGTTAAAAATTTGCTAATTTTATATTTTCAAAATTTCTTTTGTCATTTTATGAACTTTATCTATATTAAAATGACTGGATCCTAAAATGTAAAAAGAGGATGTTAGGTCAGGTTTTCAATGTGATGTCAGATGAGACACATGGTCAATTCTGATCAACAATCATCAGTTTTCTAGCTTACTGACATCATTAATAATATGTTACAAACATGCTTATACATATGCTCTTGTTTACAAAATAATGACCTACAATGATAACAACAATGGACAATTATGGCTCTATGTGGAATTTTATTTGCTTTAACTGTATTATTATTATTATTATTATTATTATTATTTTTTTTTTTTAACTCAGATAATTAGTAAAAACCATCAACTCTCTTTTATAACTGATCCACACAATCAGGTATTAGAGTTTTTATTCTATAACTTGTATACAATTCATCTTTGAATTACAATTCATGCAATGAATGTTGGTTATTTTTGAATATACAGTAGAACCTCGATTATCCACCCTAATTGGGGACTGGGGTTGGTCGGATAATTGAAAAGTCGGATAACCGAAAAGTATGAAAAAATCCATTATTAGTGTAGTATATTATTATATCCCATGTAATTAGTATATTAGTATATCGCTATTAACCTATTTTGCGTTGAATTTTCATCGATGTTAAGCCTAACAAAAATTTTTTAAAATAATAATCGTCGCTATTGTA
>NW_019384725.1:313068-335941 GCF_000671375.1 Centruroides sculpturatus
GCGTTGAATTTTCATCGATGTTAAGCCTAACAAAAATTTTTTAAAATAATAATCGTCGCTATTGTATCGTTAAAAATTAGAAAATTAAGCTTCGTTTAAATACTGGCTCCCTTTCATGGTCGAATGAGTGTTGCCAGCTAAAACACGTAAAAATAATATTAAAGTAGCCAAGACATAGTCAAATATTGTAGCGCCACATCACTAGCGGACATTTGAAATTTGCCGACTAGGACGGTCGGTTCACCGAGGGGTCGGTTGATCGGGGGGCGGATAATCGAGGTTCTACTGTAATTATTAAACAGACCAAAACTGAAACATTTTCAAACCATTCAAATACAAGGATAGTATATTAAAAAAGTCAGTAATGAGTTGCATAAGTTTTCCAGCTATTATGAGATTTTATTTAACTTCTGTAATTTTAATTACAATATAACTTAATAAAACTGTATGCGGTGTCATCTGTTATGAAATTTTGTTATAAAAAACTTTTTATATTTTTAATTACTATAAAATGGCAAAAAGCTTAATTTTGAGGGAAGGGATGAGTTTTATAAAAAAGTATAAATGTTAATAATGAGTAAAATCATCATTAAGTCTGACCCTAGTGGAGATACACATTACGTCTTTATCTTCCTACTCCCTTTACTTTTAACAACCAAAATTTAATAGCAATGCCCCTCATACACAGCTACCATACCAAATTTCATTACTTAATCTTTACCCTATCATGAGATATTAAGCGGAATAGACAAATTTCTATGCATTTGGAGCTAGAACTATTTAAAATGACTAAGACAAAACCTTTCTCACTTTGTTTCTAGCCGTTTACACTGAGTACAAACCTTACAAATAATGTGGTTAGAAAAAAATTTGTAAACCTTTTTGTTTTTGCAATAAAAAATATGTTTGGAAAAAATGTGTAATTTGTCCAGATTTTGGCACCACATCCTGTATATAAAAAGCAAATCATATGAGCCAATGATATAAAGTATCAAAAATTAACTTCTATGTAAACAGACAAACAGTGAATGACCTATAAGCAGGTGTCAGGTACCGAGCCAATATGTAGAGTGTACTAACTTACACCAAGCCTGTAGAGTGTACCTGAAGAAGGCCTATTAAGGAGGCCGAAAACGTCTGTACTCAGTGTTTAAATGGCTAGAAACAAAGTGAGAAAGGTTGTCTTAGAAATAGACAAACAAACACACACACACACACACACACACATTTTTGCTTCTTTTGGATTCAGATCTCAAGATGTGGAGATTTGCAAAAACTCAGAGGGTCAAATTTAACATGATTCCAATACTTTCCTCTCTTCTGTATACATAACAGCCAGGAAAGTAAAAGCAGGACTGTCCCATCTAATTGGGACATACAATCACTTTAATCTATACATATCTTTTCTGTTTCATATATTTGTTACTTTCTATTGTTTGTTGTTATTAATGCATCTTTATATTCTATATCATTTCTGGTGAGAAAACTGCTATCTTGCTTTTCCATATGAAATTTATGAATTTTGATTTTCTATTTAAAACATCATTTGTCATCAAATCAATTTTGATTGCAGAAAATATACAAAGAAATGAAAGAAAAATTATTAAATACATCAGAAAAATAATTTTTATAGCATGTTTGATTCAACTAAAATCAATAAAAATAATTTTTAAAGAAATTCAGAACATGCCTTATTTTTTCAAAAGATTGCATTATATATTAAATCATTATTATAAAATCTAATTTAGAAACATCTTATTTCAATATAATTTAAATATAATATAATTATTAAAAAGCTTCAGACTGCTAAAGGTCATAACCACATCAATATAATATAAAGAAAATAATTTGTAAAATTGAAAACAAAATATCATTATCTAATGAAATATAGTTTAAATCTCAAATGAATTTATGGCTATAATAATATTTCCCAATGCTGGGGAAGAATGAGGGTTAAAATTAGTTTGTTATAATTGTAATTGTCAACTTTTATGTATCTGCTTATTGTAATCACTTTTGGAATAGAATTGAATTGCAAACAATAACTTAATGATAAAATTAAGCAGAGTAAGAACATAAGACTACAATTGGGAAAATTCTAGTTTCATTGGCTTTAACATTAAAGAACATGTTAAAACAATTTTAAAAATTTTAAATCATAATTTTTATTGATTAATTCATAATTCATCTCGTATTGTTTGTCCACTACCAATTTTAACAACAGTTAGCATAATACTAGCAATTTAAACTATTGTATTGTCCATTTGTTGTGAAACTGTGTTGTACTAGATTTTCTTCAGAAGGTTAGATTTTAATAACACGATCTCGTGTTCAACACTTCTATTGTATTGTCAGCAAATAACAATTAAAATAATTAACACATTTTAATATGTAAAGTCTTGGTTAAAACTGACAACAACTGCATGTTATAGCTGATAGCAGAAAAAAAAAAACTTAAAGACTTATTTACTCAAAGATTGATGATAATCAAATCCTGATTACAATAAGCAAATTATTTATAGTGTACTGTATTTTTAATTTGTATATTTTGGAATGTGCTAACTTTGATAATATTATCCATTATTACAATAAGCAGAGAAAATGACAGTTTCAGGATGATAAAACAAGGTATTATTAAACTTTTCTACATGTAAAGAACTTTAATTCCCATTCAAGTACTTTTGGTTAAGTCAATTTAACCTTTGTCAAGATCAAATGAAATAAGCAGTCTACTGTATATATTCTGTAGATCAGGAATACTCAACATATTTATAAGACAAGAGTGGAAGGGGCATAGTGGTCCATGGTTCATCTGTGAATCAGTTTAAGTAGTCCATGGATTGAATAACTTTGAGAATCACTGATCTAGAGTAGGCTTGAACAACTTATAATGGAATGTAATCGACTTTCATGAGTCAAAGATATCAATAATCTGTTATCACATTTTTATCATTTTATAAAAGTTTATTAACTCACTTATCGTCAAATACTTATTTATTGCATGGTAATTGATGTCCTAGGATCTCTTTTTGATAGGCAGATACTAAGGCAGAAACTAAACAGCAGCCTGACAAATTTACTGTATTACAACAAAAATAATTTTATTCCCATTCATTCCAAATTCATAAGTTTTGCCTCTTTTTAGTACACATTTTCCACATAAGTAAAATTGTTTAAGGTATAACAAAATTTCTAAAATAACAACATAACCTAGTTATAGCCTTCAACAGAAAGAGCATATTCCATTTCCTTATATTTCTCATTCTGTATCTGCACACCTTTTTTCATTGTGCCACAATTATCTAAATCTCATATAGCACAGCACTAACAACCCATAGTGATAGTTAGAAATGTGAAAATATGAAATTTATACTGTATTTCCATAGAGAAATCACAAATGTATTTTGTTTTAACAGTCCATATTATCTACAATCAACCAAAAATGATGTTGCATTCAACTGGATATCACCTTAGATGTGTGTTATTTTGTCTATCCTGTAACCTAACGTAAAAGATATCTGATGTGTGAAAATGTTCTTTTCTGTGGCTAAACAGCATTTTAGAAAAATTACTAAGTTAGACTGCAGATCACTGGAGGACTATCAATGGTCTATGGACCATACTTTGAGAACAACTGCTCTAGATCAGCATTCTTCAACCTTTCACTAGAACAGAATTCTTCAACCTTTTCAATCCCATGTGGATTGGCAAAAATATAAATAATATTTCATGGATTACATGCAGTATCACTGCTTCAAGAAGCAGTCCAATCACAATCACTCTCATTAATGTGTATGCATTACTTACATTAATTATTATATTGTTAAAATATGCAATGATAAAATGTTATTTACCCTAATTTTGGGAAATATCACAGATAATGTAATTAAGCATTGTCCTAAACTTCTTTATTTTTCTTTTCTATATTTTAAGTTGACTTAAATTAGATTAAAACAGAGGTTATGGTATATATGTACGATTTGTTTGAATTCCAATTAAAAAAATGTTTATAAGAAAGATTATAATCAGTTTTTTTAGGCTAAAAAACATAGGAATTAGGGCAAAAAATTCCTCATATTAAACTGCATTTAAGAAATCCTATAACTTTAAGACAGAAATAAAAATCCTTGTAGATAATATTTTATTTATTAAAATAATAATTTTATTTTGTTCTAAATTTGCAGTTTTTAGTTAGTGACATTAGTCTATAAAATTTTTTGTGGACTGGAAGGGGATTTCCATGAACTGGTCGCAGCTGTGAACTCAAGGGAGAAGAACACTGCTCTAGATCATCCAACATCTCAAGATATTAAAAAAAAATAATTCCATGTACTTTAGTTTTTTTTAATATCAGAAAAACACTTCTATCCAGGAACACAGGGTGACTAGACTAGCAAATGACCATTTAAGGGAAAAATACAATTTAGGATTAATTTTATATATCTGCTATTTGTCCCTAATTAATGAGTAGTTTACTGATACAAAATTATGCCAGTTAATGCACTAGCATAATTCTGTCTATGATTTGACACACTAACTTAGAATTTCAGTGAATGACCATGGTTATTGCTTTACCCCAGAATGGTGTATATATACATATTTAAACACCTCAAGGTGTAACGTTATTAATCAAAACCAAATGATCTGGCAATGCATCAGTACTGTAAGTGGGAGCTGCAAGCAGCAATTGGCAATGCATCCGCACAGTAAACAGGAGTTGTGGGTTCAAGTTCCACTCTGAGCTGATCCTTTTCTTCCAGAATATTCTAAATTATTTAATAAATATTAATTTAATTATAATTATTAAATTGCCTACCTCTAGTACCAAATACTTAGAATTTAATTATTAATAGTAGCAGAAAAATAGCCTGATTCATTACAGCAATCATTTGGCTTTGATTAATAACATCAGGCTTTAAGATACATATATGTATTTATACTATGCTGATGTAAAGCAATAGCTGGTTCAGTGCCAGATAAGGCTGTGGGCATAGAACAACCATGTTAGTCATTTACTGGTTAAGTCTGCCTACAAAATGTCTACTAATTCTAAGAAAGTATGAATATTTTTAAACAATTCATTTGAGATAAATTAAAAAATTAGTGTGTGGTTTTCACCTTATGAAACAATAATTTAACAATTTGTCACATATTTAGTCAAATATGCTTGTGTAAAAACTGAATGGCAAATCATCACAGTGGTTTTGAAAATAGCATGTAACAAGCAATTATTTATTGTGACATCATCACAATGCTGGACTACAATTTTTAATCATATTTTTAATTTATTTAATTTAAAATATATGCTCTCCACCTCAAATTAGTACTGTAGTGTCTTGCCCCTGTACATCATACTTTTCCTTTAACAACAGTGTCATGCTGGCCATCTAACATCTTTCCAGGGAATTTTTTAATTGAAATAACATGGGCTCGAACATTAGTATTAAATGGAGGAATTTCTGTTCTCAGCCTTTCTTTTCAGACAAGGGTGTATTTTCAGCCTGATTCTCTTTAGTTTATTTTTAAATGACTTATTGAATTGAATTGTATTAATAATTTTGGGGGGAAGGTATTGATATTGATGGTGTCAATGTGAGGATATTAGCATACATGGATGATGTGGCAATTGTAGCTGATTCTCTGAGGTCATTACAGGTGTTGATTGACCTTTTGGATAAATATTTAAGAGATAACTGTTTACAATTGAATCTTACTAAATCTAAAATTGTTGTTTTTCGAAATAGTGGTAAGGGATATAAGTCTGATAAATGGTGGTTTAGGGGAGTTTCAATAGTGATTGTTTCACAATATAAGTATTTAGGTGTAACTTTTAAAAGCAATGGTTGTTTGAATACTCATGTGAGGACTTGTAGAGTTTATGCTGAGATAAAAATGGATAAAGTTATACAAATATGTAAGTCCACTAAGTTGCGTAATTTGAGGGATCAGTTAAAGTTATTTAATGCTGTTGTTGGCTCCTCTCTTCTTTATGCCTCTGAAGTGTGGGGCTTCAGGCAGAAATCTTGGATATAGTTTTACTTATTTTAGTTAAGAAATTATCTGGGCTTCCAAGGTGTAGTCCTGGATATTTAGTGTGTATGGAGTGTTCATTGATTCCATTACCTTGTATGATCTTGAACAAATGTGTTAATTGGATTTTTAGAACATTGAGCTTAAGGGAGAATGTCTTAGTAAGATCTGTTTACATTTTGCTCTGAAACAAGTAGAGCTGCCCTGGACAAAGTATGTTTGTAAATTGTATGAGGAATGGGAGTGATTTTGATAATTTGTTTCTGATAATTTGTTTCAAGATGTTAATGATGTTTATTTACTAAAGTTAAATAATTTTGATAATTATATTTTGAAACTGAATAACAGGATGTCACTAAATACTTATTGTAATTGGTATAAAAATTTGAATAAATTCTTTTTGATTGTTTTATTTATAATAATAATTTTTCTTGTAACATTATGGCTGTATTAATGCAAGTTAGGTGTAATGAATTACACCTAACTTGCATATAATTACAGAAGGGAAATTTGCATGTATGGTGCAGTTGATTCACCATTGGATGCATATCATGTAATCACTCTTTGCACATTTTTGTCAAAATTATGTGAGGAGACTTTTGGTGTTATTTGTTTTTTAAGGTATTCATTTTTATTAAAAAGTATTTGTATATTTGTATATTTTATGATGATATTTTTATGGTAATTTTGATTTTCTTTTCCTTTTTTTTTTAGGTTTATAGTAAAATACTGTTAATAATTTTATGTAAATTACACCCAGGGCGTGGTCTACCTGTTATTTAACCAGCGGTTGCTCTGGATACTTGGAAGACTATCTGATTTTGTGAACAAGTGATTTAATTGTTGATTTATTATTTTCTAGGTAAGGTTTAGCCTAGTCTGCTGGTTATCAATTTATTTTGTTTTTTTTTTTTTTGATAGTTCTCCCATGTAAATTTAAGTATAGAATGTATTAATATTTAATTTTTTTTTGTTTGATTATTATTTTATTCACCCTACCCCTCTTAGTAGTTCTGAAACATTTAACTGAGACACCCTATATATTTGTGTTTGTGGGATATGTTGTATAATTTTGTATGATTTTTATATTTGTGTTTTGCTTTTTATTCTTCTCCCCGCATCATGGCTTATACCAATATGCTTAGATAAATAAAACTAAATAAAAAATAACATAACTTGACTTCTGATTTGCATTGGAAGTTCTTACATAGTTAATCTTCTGCTAAGGTTTCCATATCTGGTCTCGGATTACAACTATCTAACTCTGTTCTTGAGATTAAGGAAAGACAATCAAATGGACAGAAGACGAAAGTGGGAATTTATAACTCTACAATTTTTTCAAATTGCAGCCCAATCAACAAAATACTACTTGTATGTGATGGACAGATGAATCAGAATCTGCATAACAGAACCAATAACATCTTGCAACAGTTCAAGTTAACACAAAATACAAAGAAATAGAAGTGCAATTATGTCACTATGTAAACTGAAACCATATATCAAGTGTTTTTCTTGAAGTCCAAAAAATTTATGCAAAGAATACATCAAGAAGTTAACCTCCCTTAATTTATACTACAAACATAAAAAATTCCACGCATACAAAATTCAAGTCATATAATATACTTGTACTCTACTTGAAGACTATCAAGCACATTATGAATTTGTCTATTGCATCCTTCAGAAAATAATTAGTGACAATGCTTATTTAGTATTTCTTATTTTCTAGATGAAGCTATATAATACTTATTTCCAAAAACTATGAATAAGTATCAAAGTGAATAAACCCAAAATTTTACTAACTACAGAAATTGCAATAATAGTGTAATGAGCCCTTGTTTTTGGAAGCCATGTGACTTAATAAATTATATTAAGCTATTTTGTTTTAGAATGTGTTTTGGAACATTGACAATATGCCTAGTAGCAGAGAATGTGAAAAAATAATGTGACTTACAGAAAACAAAGATTATTTACACAGTTAATTTTTTGTAATAATTCAGTACTGTGCATGAAGAAAGCAATTGCTTCAGTGAATCTAGATGGTTAAACTAGATAATAATAAACAGTAAAACACAATAAAAATCTAATGATACATGCTATCCATGTGACCAAAAAAAACAGCTGGCTGCTAATGAAAATTGGAACTGAAAACTTTAAATCAAAATTCAGATCAAAACCAGAAATGCCAGAGAAAAATGTTGCTGAACATGTAACATTGAAAGTGGAAATACTACTCAATTGCCAATGCAATTGATCTTCTGAATTCTAAATTTAAGACTGTGCTGTTATTAGTAGAAAAAAAAAATCTATTTTTACTTGGGGTATTACTAGACTGAAAGAAACACATCCAATCACTGAAATTGCAAACAAAACAGGGAATTTGCAAATATCTGTGAATAGTAATGTTTGCTCCCAAAATAAGGATGTGTCTATAACTGAGGATGTATGGTATTAGTTTAGGTTTAAATTTTTGTCAATTTCCTGGACACAAGTTTTCCTAGAAGGTGAATTTAAAGAAATGGGATCAAAGTGTAACATCCAAGATTCTTGGTTTTGATATCAATGGATTGTTCCCTCTAGGATATTACTAGTATTAGGAAGTAAAACCTAATCAAGGTCTAGGCTTAAGAAAGGAAGAGCAAGAGGAGAGATCCCAATAGGGCATGGAGCTAGGTAAATGAGAAAATATAAAAATAAATACAGTGAAGTATTGAGAATCCAGATTAATTGGAGCCAGACCCATCTGAATTTTCAAATATATTAATACAGTAGAGTCGTGCTAGTCTGAACGTCCACCTAATCTGAACATGTTTCAGTTGGTGGAGAGGAAATTTTTTAGCTAGCAAAATATATGTTTTTTGTATTTTCCAGTTGAATTTAAAGTTCGTTTAGGTTAAAGTTCTGTTACTGTACAAAATCAATAAATCAGTGTTTGACATGGCTTATTAAAACAGCAGATCTATACAGCACTTACACACAAAAACAGAAACAAAAGTCATTGATGGTGTTGGATCTTTATAAACCAGACCTGTTTTACTGCTTGCTTCTGCATTATTTCAATTATTTGGCTAATTTGTTACTGGTTATTAAAGGTTTTGTTTTTATTTTTAATTGATCACTCCATTAATTTTAGAAGGTGATAGTTATAACAGTTGAATTTAAATGGTATTAATGGTACAAATGATTTAGAATCTCACAACAAAAAAAAAATTGTATTTTATCGTAGTACTGTATTAATACTGTACAAAATCAATAAATCAGTGTTTGACATGGCTTATTAAAACAGCAGATCTATACAGCACTTACACACAAAAACAGAAACAAAAGTCATTGATGGTGTTGGATCTTTATAAACCAGACCTGTTTTACTGCTTGCTTCTGCATTATTTCAATTATTTGGCTAATCCGAAAATCTAATCTGAACAGGGCTTGGTCCCAATTAGTTCAGACTAGTAGGACTCTGTACATGTAAATTAACATTTTAAGCACCATAAATTCCAAATACACTGTAAATCATGTTTAGATGTTCTAAGTTCAAGTCAATATTTAACAAGTAATATAGGAATACTTACAAAGATTCAAAAATTTTTAATAATTTTTATAATATATTATAATATAACATGATATAATATAATATAGTAATTCTGTAAATTAATTTACAGAATTATTACATTTAAACAAAAAATACACTAATTTCAAAATTAGTTCATCATAATTTCAAAATTAAAAAATTCTGAATTCTGAATGAATATTAGAACATCAACAATACAAGGCCAAAAGAACATGAACAATAAGGTTACCATTGAAAGGGTTAATTAATATTCAAGGGTCATTCATTTTTCAATGACCAAATCCAGATTTTTGACACTTCACTGTTTGATATTTGTTGACATAGTAGGCCTAGTTGTAAGTTGCTTAAATAAAGTAAACATCACTGTAAGAATGTAGTGGGACAGTTTAGAGAAAGGCAATACAAATCCTACATAGCATTTTCAAGCATCTTGAAGGATATAAAACAATAAAACCATTAGCCTTCTGCTACAAAATAAAAACTTACATACACTAGCATTTTACAAAGAAATAAGCCTGTTTCCTTCACATTGTGGAAACAGTGATAATGAAATATAAAACTTATATACAATATTTGAATAAAATAAATTAATCTAGAAACTTGCAAAAAAAAAAAAAACATATAATAGTTGTAAACAAAAAAAGTAACAGCTTCACGATAATGATAAAATTTAACAGTAGAGAACAGTACCAAGCAAATATTCTGTAAGATTTTTGCTTTGCACTTTGATGTTTGTTTATTCTGTAAGACTGCCAATTACAATACATCAACCACTATGGAAGTGTGGTTTTAAAGCTTGGGTGGTGTTAACAAATGTTTTTAAAGCATTAAACATGTCTTTGTTGAAATTAGTTCTTTAAGAGTAGCAGACCAGGAAAACCTTTTATGGTGTTTTATAGTGTTTCTGAGATATATAAAGAAGCAAATAGTAACTGTCCACAAAAAATCTTTATCAGTGTTGTGTTCGTTACAATATCCACTAACGTTTTCGACCTCCACCGAGGTCTTCTTCAGGTGTTGACTTTTTTGTGGACAGTTATTACTCAATACAGTGTTACAGTTAGAAGACATTTGTGTTAGAAGCAAATAGTACCATTAATTCATTATAGATTTGAAAAGTCTCATTCATGTAATAAAAAGAATATCTACAATGTGTGATAATACTTACTAGGACTTTGAACACTAAATTAATAATGCATTTGCTCAAATAACAACCATACATGTTTACTCATGTAAAGTATACTAAAATGAATTAAAATATCAAAAATTCCTGAGTTGCTGTTTCAATTGACAAAAATTGTATTTTTCTAGCTCTATTCATTTTCTCAATAAAGCTCAATAATACTCAGATATTCTATTTTGCCAAGCTTAACTGCTTCAAAAAATATTAAAAGTTAAGAATATTTTTCTGTAAAATTAAAATTTATTTTTATATTATTTATACTTTTAAATGTTTCTTTAATATTTAAAATTAACTGGGCATGCTGAAATTTAATTCAATATAAATATTTTTGAAACATTTTTGGATTCAACAACAAAGACATATGACAAAATAAGCAATTATCATAAATAGTTATTGCAATATCAGACATTCTTGGTAATCTGGCTAGTTTGACACATCCAGTAACCCAACACTAGCCAACTCTTGGGTATTACTGGCTTTATTACCAAGTTGTACAAGCTTGCCATTAGTTTAAACTCCAGTTCTTACTAAATTTGAACACCTCAGTAAAATATTAAAAAAAAAGTTTTTTTAATTCTTAATATAAAGCAAGAAAATTTTATAAACAAACATGCTTGGCTTTTAAAACCAGCTTTACATGATACATTAAAGATATAAGTTTAATATAAGTCAGTGATATTCTGAGCACAAAAATGTTCAATCATCAATAAAACTGGACAAAAATATACAAATAACAACATTCTAACTTTGAAATTCTCCCAGCAGAAGCAAACTGTAACCTGAAGCAGGTCTTCTTACATCAGTGATTCCCAAACTTTTTTGAGCCACCTGCCCCCTTGGTTCCATAAACTTATACCCAATGCCTCCAACCCATTTTCCCTTGTGTGAGAGGCTTAGGAATATTCTTAGAAAAGCTTTTCTACAACACTCACACTTTGTTTCCTTACTGTACATTGTTGTCAACATATGGAAACCATTAAATGCAATGTTTCTTCTTACCCATTTTAAGCAGTTAATCATTAATCATAACTCGTTAATCATAAAAACCTAGAAAATTTGGCCCTTGTACAGGCACTCACATTTTATTTGGTCCACCATTTAAAAAGGTCACTCACCCCTAGTCTGATTAATAGTTAAAATAATAATCTGATAGTTTAGACTTTGGATTTTGGTTTTGTATATAATGCATATTCTTGACACCTCTATGGAATCTATTCATATGTAACGTTGTAAACATTCAAAATTTACTATGCTGTTATTATCCAGCTATAACAAAAGTGTATAATGCTGGAGCTTTAGATAGTACAGCATATATATGTCAGTTTTCATATATATTACATTACAAGTGGTGTTGTCAGATGTCCAAAACCAGAAATAGGGACATTGTTAATTTAGTCAGTGTGTGCCTCAGTTTAGTCAGTGATAAGCCTTAAAAGTTTAATTATGTAGTAACACAAAAATTATAATATCTAATTATTCATTTGTTTTCTAGAGTAGCTAACCAATTTTATTGAATTATCAATTTTTAAGCATTTTTTTCTATCATTTGTTAAAACCAATAGTATTTGTTTGAACTTGACATTTTTTAACAACATTTTTGTTAGAAAACCCAGCTGTCCTCATTGTGGGCCTGGTCAAATCCATGATGCATATGATTAAAAATATAGTGCCCACAGAGCAGTAAGAGTCAAAAATAAAAAGAAAGCTAGACTATGGTTCTGAAGCCATTGCACAACAATATACAGGACCAATAGAATATGACAGTTACATGGCAGATTACTAAAGGCATGTGCATGTAAGAACAAGTGGGATATACATGTATGACACCTACAGACACTTACTTCCTACTTACTAGGCTTTTTTTAAATGAATTGGAATATTTTTGAATAGAAATGGACAAATTGGACATTCTGGAAAATATTTTCTGATCAGGACAAGGTTTTCAGAATCAGACAAATCCCAAAAAATCAGGACATGTGGCAACTCTAATTACAGGCCATTTCAAAAATACTTTTTTTAAAAATAACATATTTTTTATATCATTTCGTTTTAAAAATAAAAAATTGCATAATACAATGCAAATCATCAAGACACAAAATTCATCTCCTAGTAAATCAATAAATTTAAACATTTAAGAATTGAATTTTTCACCTCATTATTACTTACTATGGATTCCTAAATATCTGAATTAATTTATTTATTAAAAGAAATAGTATAGAATAAATATTTCAGAACAATAAAAGGAATATAAAATGCAACTGATAAATATCCAATCCAAATAATGATTATAAACAATTTTAAATATACTGTATATGCAAAGGTATTATGAAATAATTTCTGTCATGTTACAGTAAGAAATTTTAAATTTCAAAATCAGAAATAACAACTTATATCTTCAACTGGATCTTCGGTTTAAATAAAATATAGTCCAAAATCCTTTAAAAATCCAGCAAATAAATTTTATGTAACAAACAACTATAGAAATATATGTAAAGTTTAAAATTTAAATACAGTCTATGAAATATTAATTTACAGAATGTATTTAAGGTTATATATATTTTTGATTTCTCTATAAAAGTAACATGAAAAGAATTTAAAACAATCAAAAGCATTTGTTATATAAAATTTTCTTTTTATATTTTTAAAGTTTTGGGACTTATTTTACTTATTAAAATAAAAACTAAATAAAATAACTTTATGACAATAATAAAGTAATCTAACAAAGAATTTTTAGCCTATGCATTTTAATAACTGATGCACATTTCATTTAATATTAATATATGTCTATTCCTACAGTATATTTAAAATTTTTCGGGGATTTTCTCATAAATCTTTCAACCATTATTTGAAATGTATTGTTGTAAAAAAAATTTTAAAAAAATACTTCGTTTTTTAGTGTTAAAATTTTTCAGATGTTCTAAATAACATAAACAATTACATATCACAAATAAAAAGTTATTTACCTGCTAACTGTAGCAATATTTCATAATTTTTGCAGTATAAATTTCAATAAAATAAATTCTAAAACTGCAAAATTTAAATACTGTATTTCTACTAATAAATAATTTTTACATTATTAATTTTATCCATAGCTATATTCTGCCTATTAATTCTGCAATAAAATTATTATTTACACAATAAATAACATTTCTGTGATATCATGTCTTCTATTGTCTTTGCAAAGCTCAATATATATGTTACAAGATACCTTTTTATTAACTTGTACAGTAATCAGTAATTGGTAACAAAATATTTAGCTTTAAAATTTAACTATTGTTTTCTTAAAAATGAATTTTATATTAAAAAATAACATTACAAATATTAAAATTACATTCAATATTAATTTGCTTATCCTTCAATTATTTTGTTCTTTATGAAATATTATTGTAATATATTATAAAAATTTACATTATTAAATTTTTTAAGATAACAATGATTATCATTATTTGATTTCAGTTTTTGATTAATATACAGATATTAATATTTTACATTACTCAGTGATGTAGCCACAAGAGGTGGCAAGGAATGGCACTTTCTACATTAATACTCTTCTAGTGCTATCCTCACTATGTCCCATTCAACTTTAAAAGTAAACAGCATAAAAAAGAATATCATAAGCAGCTGACTACTGGATGAAAAAGAAAACAGACCCTTCAGACTAAGCCACATGAATAACCATGAGATAAACAAAATAAAGTTCAATACTTGTTTATTGAGGATTGTCATATATACCACTGGTTTGCATAGTGCTTGCATATAACATGCAAGAAGCTGCCATATCAATATGATAGCTCCTTGCACAATAATATATTGCTAGTGAATGTGGACTAATGTGGACTATTGCATTTTTACATTAAGTCTATGTAAGTCATCAACAATGCAGGTGACCCAACTCAGAAATTTCTGGGTAAATCCCTGATTATTATATATCAATCAGTAAAATTAATTTTCAGTAAATTCATTATAATTTATTCTGCAAAATAAACAATTTAAATCATATTTTTTTCTAATATTAATTAGAAGTTAATTTATTGAACATTTTAAAACATTTTGTTTTTATCTTATATTGTGATTCCAGTGCCGTAACTAGCCATTCCTGTGCCCTGTGCAGGGATTTGCATTTAGGCCCCTTAATCAATTAGGTTTGGGAAAGTAACAAAACAAATACATGCATTTTGGGCCCCTCTCCCAAGTGGGCCCTGTGCGGGTCCACCTGTTGCACCTGCCTAGTTACGGCACTGTGTGATTCATACAAATCTTAACCTTATATTTAATTTAAGATTTTAAATATAAAAACATCAAATATTTAAATAACATTTGAATTACTATAAATAAATAGAGAAATATCCACAGAGAAATAGAAAATATGACTAAAGAATAAAACTAAAAACATTTAGAAAATATATTTTATGTCTTTTAACTTTTCTTCTAAATATTCCTTATATTTAGAAGAAAATATTATTAGTTAAAATTTAAGGATATAGAAGTACATCCAAAGTAAATAATCTGCCACATAAGAGATTAATAATTATTAATCGTAAAATATATTAGAAGGAAATTCACTAAAATTATAATATTTATTATTTTATTTCATTTCTTATTTTTTAAAAATGAAATCAAATTTTCAATTTATATTTTACAATATTCACAAATGCAATATTAAAATAAAATTTTTAAAATTTACTAATAGTTCATTCATAACAAAAATCAAAATTTCATATATTTATTTATATGTATACAGTAAATTCTAAAAATCAATGATCAGTTTTACTTAAAATTGCTAATAAACATAATACTTAATAATATTAAAACACTTGTGATGAGAGAAAATAAAATTAGAGTAAAGTTAAGTTTAATTTTGCTTTTATTTTGACAATATTGATATTTAAAAACATTAATGGACTAGGGATCAAAAAAGCATTTAAATAGAAACAATCTATTTTCAAGAAGCAATATAAATGGATAGTGTTAATCTAATCTACACTGTTGCTGGAATAAAATATAATTTAATATAAAAAAAAGTAAAAGATATGAAAATGCATATGAAAACAACCAGATTTTTAAAAACATACTTCATATTAACAATTGTATATTTTTTAAGATTGCATTGTATGTAAAAGAATTTATATTAGAAGAAATAACATTCAGATAAAATTTATTTCATTTAAAACCACTGCAAATCTAAAATAAAATCTTATAAAAATGTAGAATTTGGTTTATCTTAAGTTTCTACGAACCTATTATTATTTAAAAAGAAAGTATTCCACGTCATTAAAAATTTAACTTTACATTTGGAGTTTATAAATAATAATTCATAATTTAAATACAAGAACTGTAAAGTTTGTAAATAAATCTGAACGTCTTAGTACGACAAGAACGATTATACCCTAATTCATTTACTATATTTTACATAATTATTACCAGAATTCAAATAACTTTCATGTTTATTATTCATATAATTCAAATAATTGAATTAGTTATTTATAATTCCAAAATGCCCTAATTCAACTAAGATATAAATAAATTAAAAGGTAAATCGTTTATCAAGCAAAGTATTATTAAAATATTTAACCTTAAGCATTATTTTTAAAAATCACATGAAGAAAATTTCATTAATATTATAGCCTATAACATTTCATAAAATTGTTTTACTCTTATTAATTTTTTACACTCCATTATCTTTTGATTATATGCACTGTACATACTTTTTTTTATAGCTATTATTTTTAAAACTCCAGTTAAAATATATTTTATATATAGTTTACATTTAATGCTAAGCATAATTTTTTTTCCTTTCATTTTTTTTAAAATAATAAATCTGATTAATGAAGTTTTAAAACCAAAACTGTTTATAACAAAATTTAAATATTAAAGGGAGCGTTTATTTAGTTAACTGCCAATAAAATGGAATAATGACACACTAGTGAAAAATTTCAGCACAATTTAAAATTATTCTCGCAGTTGTTTATGAGATTTCTCTGGGATACAGTTAAAAATAAAAACAATGGGATGGTAGGAAGATGTAGGTCAAGTATCATCACTAAGGCAACACATCCGGGTGTGACATAACCACACCCAAGCATTTCACGGTCGCTTAACTTCAATATATATGTATCATATATTTTTATTTAATATATTATTACATACAAATATATTGGATTTACTTTCAATATGACACAAGATGTAAATAACATTTGCAAGCCTAATTTTTCATTAACAAGGCTAGAATGGATGAATGGAACTAAGTAATCAGATATGGTACTCATTTATGAAACGACTTAATACAGACCGAATGTTGTCAAATCGGCTTAACGTTTTTAAGTAAAAATTAAAATAATCGTCGAGGTCAAATTCCATTCACTTAAAGAGATAATAGGTGGGAATAAACATGCTCTTTCTTCGAAATAAAAAAAAAGAAAGACTTAATCATAGGGAAACAGATAAGGTCGGGTCATTGTTCTCTTTCCTTTCTCGTCTTCATGAAACCATACCGGTTTCGTTTAAAACGACGAAGCGAGAAAAACCTAAAAAGTATTAAATTCATTGTGATATGTATGAACTTATTTCGGTTTCGAATAACGCATCTATAAACAGAACTGTGATATAACTTTCTATTACGTTCGAAACAAACAGTACGAATTCAGTTTTTATGTATATTATTACAAAATACATATAACGGCAGATCAAATAAAATACCAGTTAATATATTAATATTATTCAAGCACAGATTGAAAACTGTTCGAAAATTTTCCTTGACCCATAATTTACAACCACCGTTTGACTTAATCGCGATGAGTTACAAAAAGGCTGCTGATAGGAGTCCTTGACAGGAAATTATTATAATATCAAGATTTAAAACTAAATCGTTTAATTCGAAATACGATATTTCAGCCAATTTTTAGCGGAAAATAATATTGAAAAATCTATGTTAAATAACATTAGTGATAGAGCGAAACGTTTTACGATAATGAATTCTTTCCTTCAATTACTTTCAACAAAATTGTATGGTCAATAGATCACCGACGTTAAATTTCCGAATTGATAAAAATGTTTCGAAAGAATGGACAGAAATCTCTGATTTGGCCAAACTTTAATAATTTATGGGATAAATGGGGAGATGTCGCCAAAAAGTCCATATTTACGATACCAGCGAGAAGTTTACATCCAAATTTTATGTTTAAATGTTTCAACTTTCTTGATAACTTTGTCCTTTTCCACGATGCATTAATCCATAAAAAAATTTTTTTTTTTTTTTGTTTAATTTGGAAAATGACGTCAATGTTACCAAGGTAATTTCGACTGTTTCATTTCGGTTTAATCATAGTTTATAATCGAAAATAGAAAAATAATACGAGGAAGGAAATGGTGAATCAAGTTTCTTACGTATCAGGAATTGTCAGGGACAACCGACTGTTTCACAAAAGAAAATAGTAATCTGACTTAACGTTCTATTCCGACTTTGTCTATTTTCGGTATGAGAAAACAAATTCGAAAAACCATCAGATGCGTAACATAGGCCTATTATATATGAAAAAGTTTCATGGGTACAATATAAAAATTGGATCACGTTTCTTATCCAGAAAATAATGTAGCACGATGGTGGCAAAATTTCATAGTTGCAAAATATTCTATTAGACTGATTACATACATAGTCCGTATCCTTGACACGTTTCTTTTAAATGTGTAATAGAAGAAATAATTTAAGAAAGTTCTAAGTGAAGGTATTGGTGAATCGCCATACTAAACATAAAAGGCTTTGAGGTTCGACGACCCATCTCCTTTGCTTAATTTTGTGACCGATCGATGGATACGGTACGCGAGATGCGTACGAGAATAAAAGGAGTATAGAGAAGGATAAAATTTACATGATAGTTTCATTAGAGACGAGAAAAGTGTTCATAAAAGTTCCTTAATTATATCGATCAAATCTTTGTATGAAAATTTCAATATTATTAATTTATAAAAACGACATAAACCAAATAACATTTCGCATTTCGGTAAGAATAAAATGAAAATTTATTGACTTATTGGATGTAGGTAACTTTTCCCCGAGAGGCGCCGGATATATTCTCTGTCAATGCCAGGCTGTCCGAAGCTAAGTACCGAATCAATAGCATCCTCAACAGCGGCCATGTTGGACATTGACGATAGCGATTTAGCTTGTTGAGTAACGAATGTAAGCTATTGTTTTAAATTTTACATTTCAAGTCATTATCACTTATTACCTGCAAGTGGGCCCGTATTTATCTCGAGAATTATGTATTGAGTGTTCTTGGACTAGTGAACTCGTTTCCCAATTCGCAATGACTTCTCTATTCGATTAAAAAAATCAATAACGGCTTAAATAATTTGCCTTAAAAATATAAGAACAAAAAACTTATTGTTTTTGAAAAAATGACCTTGACAATTATTTATCACAGGGCAGAGAATATATATATATATATATTCCGCATAAGATATGGAATACGTTAAAATTCATCTATGTAAAGACCTAATAAATATGTTCATAAGCTAAATAATAGNGGCCGACGTTAGGCCTAATATACCACGCGTTTATATATGTGTATATATGTGTGTGTATACATATATATGTAATGTAATGTATATATATATATATACATTACATTACATATATATGTATACACACACATATATGTGTATATATGTGTGTGTATACATATATATGTTGGAATTAAGAGAATATATATATATATATATTCCGCATAAGATATGGAATACGTTAAAATTCATCTATGTAAAGACCTAATAAATATGTTCATAAGCTAAATAATAGGCCAATTATATACACTTTGTAGTAAGTGTGTACTGTACTTATTACAAAGTGAAAAAAAAATGAAATAAATTTTCTTACGGTAGATCTAATCATCCTGCGAATTTATTATTTATTACTTATTAATATTTAACATGTGTTTCAACTATATTTGAACCATTTTGTATTCCTCGTTTGATTGATTAAATAAATAAGATTCCACATCATTAAACGAATGAAACTATGTTAAATCAATTTTCTTCTTAATTGTTTTTATGATTTTTCAAATAAATTCCATAGGATATTACTTACAATAACATTTAAAAAAATTACTATTAAATTAATAACGTTAATCGTTTTTAAAATTAAACTATGAAATTGTAATTTATCAAAGAGCTGATTAAATTTTATACAATTTCAATAGATTATGTACAGTTATAAGAAAAATATTAATTTACGGAGAAATTAAATTACTTCAAGAAACTAGTTTAAAATTATATATCATTATATTATGAGGTTTTAGTATTTAAAAAATTGATATAAAAACTTATTTAATTGCGCAGAACTTCCGTCTAAGTTCTCCAAAGAGCAAATATTTGCCAAAAGATTTAATTATGGAAGTGATGATAAAAGAATGAGATAAAAAATTCGGGGAACTGCTTTGAAATATTCATCTTGAAATTTAACGATCTGGTTTTTTTCCCTTCGCGTAAGAACTTCTAATTTAATTATTTATTTATTTCACTAAAACAATTTAATTCGTTATTGTAATTAAATGATATATGTAACATATTTCTTAACGTCTTTCTAACTAATTAAAAAACCCGATTTATTGTTAGAAAAAAAAAATAAAGAAAGAAAGAAATTTAGTCTACTTGTCAGTCCTGACTTTCTAGCAAAATCTGCAAAACAAATGCAACTGGCAACTAGTAGAACATATGTTCGGTTTACAAATGGAAATAAAAGGAGACAGGAATTCGTGCTGAATTTCTGAGTTATGTAAATGAAGTTCTCTGATTTATAAGTAATCGACCCGCAATTCGTTTAACGATTAAGAAAAAAAAACAAAATTAGCTATTCTTCTGCAGAAATTATTACAGAAATAAGAACAGTTCTAGTCTAAAAAAGAAAAAAATAATAATAAATATCAGTTCCGTTTTCACCGCGAACAAAATAGGCCATCTCCACCTAGGCAACCTAAAGCGGGCAGGTGTGGCAAGGCAGATGTGGACGTGGTCTACCTACTCGCACCTGGACTTTGACAGATGGTACAGTGATAAGGCCTGTCTCCATCTGTCGACAAAAGTCTTCGGTTCTCCAACCTGACTTCCTGTACTCGAAAAAAAGACTACGTAGTAAACAGCGATGGAACAATGTTCAACCTACCGTCATCAATCTCTCGGAAGAAGAAGAAGAAAAAGAAAAAAAAAGCACAAAACTGAAATTTGTAACGATACAAATGGCGTGTTTATGTGAGAATTCCGTTATAACACTAGAAATAAAGAAAGAAAAAAAAACCGAACATGCGATTTTTCTCAGAGTTTTTCTCGCCTAAGTCTAGATTTCTTCTGAATATTTTCTTTTATATATTTATTTATTTGGTTGTAAGATAGACATAGCGCTAGAGGGAACACCCTACTCGGATTTCAGTTTTCTTTGAATAAGCGAATTCTATTACTTCTACTTGCGATTCCCAGCATTCCTTTTTAGTCGTTACGCCAGGCGGCAATAAACGGGCATCTGCATCTGACAGGATAGTGATGACAAGTTTATATCCCAACAAACTGTTAGTAAATTATATGCACAAAAATGCCTAACGTGATTACATTCGCGCAGACAAATATATATCTTCTAAAAAACCCCCCACGCTTTCCACAACTAGATCCATTAATAATCACAGAACAATTGTGTAATTATATATATTATAAATATACATAAATGAATTAAATGGTTGTTTATGAATCATTAATTCTATTAATTATGACAAAATTTAAATAATATGTACATCCTTTAAATGTTAGTTAAAAGACACTAGGAGAAAAAAGGGGTGACATATACGTATAATGAAAAACTTATAATAATGTATTGAAATATTTAAAAGCTGTAAAAAGAGAGAGAGACTTAATTGCACTATATATACCTCATTAATTATATAAAGATTAATGGTTTTGAAGAGAGGAATCGGTTTAAAATATCTTTATGTTCCAATTTAAACTGATCAATATGTTCCTGGATAAATTTTCAACAACTTGGATTCCTTCCACTTCAGTAAATCAATTTAAAATTTAGCATCATTCAAAGCGATTTCGATTCGTTCAACAAGATTTTAAGTTAATTTATGTAGAATTGTAAATTGTCTAATATAATTAATAGTGTTATAATACAAGTAAAACAAAAAAGGAAATTCAACCGGCCTTTAAATATCGATTATACAATAAATAAATAAGAATGAAAAATTAAAACTGTATTTCGAATTGATCGATTGCATTGAATTGCGCGTTTTTTTTTGTTTGAATTTTTTTTTTTTCCTTTTTTTTATATTTTTATATCTCTTGCAGATCGCTCCGCATCTTCTGCATATATTGCGCTATTTTTTCTTTTTCTTTTCTTATATTTTTTTTCTTTTGTTTCTATTGATAAAATAGTTTTATAAGTTTAAAACAATGCCATTTTTTACGCGCATTTGTACAATAATCGAAAATGGCATTTTAGATATTTTTTTCCCTTCGGTTAAATCAAGTTAATTCGATTTTCCGCGCCAACACAAGTGGAAAGATCCGAATAAAAGACATTGAAGAAGGCCGACGTTAGGCCTAATATACCACGCGTTTATATATGTGTATATATGTGTGTGTATACATATATATGTAATGTAATGTATATATATATATATATATTATATTTTTTTTTTAAATGTAGAAAAAAATTTTTTATATAATACACAAATCGCAGGTTCTTACCTTTCGCTTGAAGAGTAATGAAGATTTTCGCCGTTAATAAAACGACGGTAAAAATATAATTCATGTTAACTGTAAACGGAAGACCGAAGTGGTTGCTACAACAACTCGGAGACTTGTGAGCACTGAGGTCGAGGCGGTGTGATTCAACGAAGACGTCATCGCGGGTCACGTGACGAGCTCGGATGACGTCTCCGAGCTATCGCTGCTCAATCAATAAAAGTATTTTATAAAATAATTTAAAAAATTACTTTTTATTAATTTTCTAACGTATATCAAGCGCATTAATTAGACGTAACGATAAATAATACCAATCAAATTTAATCGGAAATTTAGAATAATAATAATAATTATTTTTTTTTTTA
>NW_019384725.1:336928-368940 GCF_000671375.1 Centruroides sculpturatus
ATATATATATATATATATCAAAACAAATTTTAAATCATTATTTTTAGATTAAAAATATACATAAGTGTGTGTAATATTTAACAAAACAATAGTAATTCAGAAGTAGATATCCCGTTTAAGTATTTTAAAATCGATTTACAAGATGAAGATGTAATTCAAAATGGTAGAAAGAACTAAAAAGTAATAAAGTGGTAAAAGTAGAATCACTTACTTTATGCAATAGTATGTCATTTTAAGAAACCATGAGAGAGAAAAGTAGGCGCTAACACAAGTAATGAAAGATTGTGATTCGTTTGTAGGCGTCATCTGTTTCTGTCACAAGCAGATGTTACATGGATTCTGGAAAAGTTTTTTTTTTTATTCTTTCTTCTGTTTTTTTTTTATTATCAAAATCTATTTTGTAACATTTCACTCGAGATTCGCTGGAGGAAACAATATTTAAGATGTAGTTTGATCTGATTAAACGCGAATACTATTGAAGATATACGCTATTGATATCAGTAATTTGAACTTCCTTCAAAGGTGTAAGCTAGGCGATATCGATTATTATCCGCAGGGAGTCAATGGATGTTGTATTATTCCCACGTTGCATGTCTGTGGCAAGCGATAAAGAGAACTGTAGCTGATGGCGCTAATGACCCCACAATCTGCTTCTTCCTTCAAACATATTCTAGTAAAAAAAAAAAAAATTCTAACTTATTGAATAAATTTTTTATGGAAACTCGAGGAAATTTATTCTCGAACATCGAGATCGAAATTTTTTAAAGTCAAAATACAAAAAGAAAGAAAGAAAAAGTTCATTTCGTTATCAGCAAAACTGATATAAAATATTCTCATTTTTAAAACTATATTTGATTAATGACATCTTTGTGTGACACTGATTTATTAAATAATGTTATTATAATTAATTTCAGCATGGACTCTTATATAAAGAGTTTGATGCCAATTGTTGATTCACTTCTGATGTAATCACTTCTTGCAAGTAGGAGTGACAATTGTGCTTATTATAGAGAGAGTGAGCTGTCTTTCCATTAATAACAGCGTGGATAAATTTTTAAATTGACACATATTATTCCCATAAAGTATTATGTCAATCATCTAAATTAAATTTCAGTTAGAAATCTTTACAACTAATTTACCTTAGACACATTCTAAATCTCTCGAATAACGCAGAAAACTATATACAACTTTTCATGGAATACGTAGGAGTTATTTACCTTTTTTTTTATCATCGTCCTTGAATTTTCTTGCATTTATAAAGGCAATCAACTTAGCATAATGATTTAAAAGATATCTAAATCTCTAGACGTGAAAATTGTTTATAAAATAATTAAAATTACGTGTCGTGAATCAAAACCGATAAATTTTAACTCACGAAAATGTAAGATAGATAGAGCACATATAGAACGTCGAAAAGGATGTACAGTAAGATAAAATATGAAATTTTTATGTAAGTAGAAAATATTTATTTCGAGGATATATTCAAGGATTCAAAATGTCACCTACATACGTGAAATTTTTGGGGTATTTTGTTTCGGATGAAATAGCAGGAAAGTTAAAAGTGTCTCCTGCAAGATGAATGACTATACGAGTTTGTCGCAAATGCACTAGAGACATGGACAGCTGCTATGTTACACGGACTTTGCACGTCTGAGAAACAAAAGTACGTACAAAACATCTTTTTTTCCCCTTCTTCTTCTTATTTTATTGCTTAAAAGAAACAAACAAAAATAACAATTTATTCTACTGATTGAAAATTTAGAAACGCAACAAAGTATTTTTAAAAATTCAAAACTACCCTACAGAATTGTATTACTATTATAGATAACTTTTTATCTAGAAATAATTAATTAGAAAAATATTAAAAGTTTCCCTAAGAATTTTTATAATTAATCAATAAAATTATATACAAGTAAACACACAAATATCGAATTCCTGCATTAATTTAAATTTTCTTTTCTACAGTGTAAAATATTTACAATTAAACCAATTAAAATTTCTAAATGATAGATTAAATATTGTTGTATAATTAAAACAGTTTAAATATTTATTTTAAGCTCAAGACTTACTTTATTAATTAATTTTCCTACCAAAATGTTATTGCTGACCTAAACAATTGTAAATCGATTAGATTTCGTTGGAAAACAGGTACGTTTGACCTAGCTTAAGGACAAAAAAGAAAGAAAAAAAATAAGAAAAAAATTTTCTTTCAGAAACAAATAATTTATACTTTGGAGTGAAATCGGTAAACAGAACATTGTTTTGCAATTACAGCACAATGCTTTCAATGTGTAAAAATCAGGATAGATCATCTTCAATTTTGAATTTTAAAAAATGATTCTTACGCTTATTTTATTTTATTTTTTTATAAAATATATCTTATTGTTTAAATTTTATAATACAAAATGTCTCTTATAGTTTATTTATTTTAGATTTGAAATAGATTTTCTTTTGTATCATATTTAATTCTATTAAAATTCCATTAAGAATTCATATTTTACTAAACAGCAAATTTATATTATCTTATATATTTAAAAAATACTTAATTTTTGTTTTATTTATCTAAAATATTTTTTCAACTTTTAGCATATAAATATAGATTTTTTAAAGCATATTTATACATTTTTATAAAGAAAGATTTATAAATATTTGTATGCTACAAACTTTTTTATTTTATTTTATTTTTTATCGGGGATGAATTGAATTTGAATATTTTAAAAATGATTTTTGAAGACTTTTGTAATTTCTCTTCCCTCTTTTTCCTTCTTTAACAATAAACCTAACTTTTATTTAATAATAGATTCTTATCAACTTATTGTAGAGAACTTTTGAAATAAATGATTACAGTATACATATGTTATTCTAAAGATTAAATAAATTTTGAGGAAAGTAAAAGTGAATTTTTTTTTTCGAATCGAATATATTTTTATTTATTGAAAATTCGATATTGAAATAAGGTAGACGTTTATTTACTGAAGCATAGTGAATTAAGATATGAAACAAACAGAAGTTTTCTTTTAAAAATGTCTTTTGACAGCAACTTCTTGATCGATAGTCGAAATGTTTTCAAAAAATTATTTCGTTTTTTCAAAACTTTGTATCAATTTATTGACTTTCACCCCTTTTTTTTAATTCGACTTCTGGTAATTTCCGCTATTATTTTTCAAAACGCATTATTAATGGTATTTTTTTGGTGTAGTTTTACAGATTATATTTTAATCTACGTATGAATTAACGTTTTTAATTTTATAGAAAGTATAAACAACAAATTTCTATGGAATATTTTTCTTCGTGTTTTTTTCCTTTTTCTTATTTTTCTTTTATAATAATCTGCATTATGAGTTTATTTATCAAAGACATCGGATCTAATAAAGGAGAAAGAACTCTCAACTAATATTTCATAGCAATATCTTTCGAAAATTTTCTAAAAAAAAAATGATTAGTTGTAGCACAATATATTTATAAATACAGATTATAAGATAGCCTTAGCCTTTTTCTCGCTTAAGGGTATTTAACTTGGCACTGTTCTTATTAAATTTATTTAGTAAACACCCACTCAAGAAATTAGAAAAATAAAAATATGTACAGATATTTTTGAATAATGAAAGATTAATAGGAAACGAACTGCCCTTTAGGGGACGAAATAAAACAATTCAATAGAATGAAGTAGGTCTTGTTGACACTATTTCACTTCTATTCAATACTGTATTTAAGCTAAATTATCTTTAAAAAATTTTTCTTTCCATTAATTTATTAAAAAAGAACATTTAATAAAAATTTAAAAAATTATATAAACATTTAACAAGAATAGCAAGTTTTGTGACCCATTTAGAATTTTAATAGAGTTATGTCGAAATCAATTATCTTGTATCCTAATTATTTTATATTTTATATTTTCGAATTAATCCACGGTATGAGATTTATTTTAGTTCAGTTTAGTAAACATTTATGATTTATATAACTTAATTCATTCCTTGATGTTACCATTAATTAATTAAAGTGTTGTTTCTATAGCTGAACGTGGAAGTTCGTCATAATCGACGACGAGGAATTAATTTGTGGTTTCTATCAAACTACACAATTATTGTTTATGCAAGAAAGCTTAAATATAACCGCAAATTGTTTAAGGTTTCCCCTCGCAAAATTATCAAATTTTACAACTCTTTTAAGATTTTATGGAATAAATACAATTTATATATTTCGTAACGAGTTTAAACAGAAATCTTTCTTCGCTTTCTATGGCCAAATAAAGAATTTTTCCCTTATTATTTTTTTTTTTACAAGCATTAGTGAATGAAGCTATTTCGTGAGCATTGGCGATAGAAAATAAGTAGGTTTTATATAAAAAGTTCCTTCAAATGTTCCAAGCAGTTGAAGTAAATTCCCATTGATGTCAGTTATTTCCCCTTTCTTTTTTCACCAGCGATTATCACTCTTGTAAAAGTTTTTATAAACTAAATTGGATTATGTTTAAAATATCATTACTGTAACGAAAACAATATTATTATACAGCCGATTACACGTTATAAATATATTTAAACATCGTTCATCGTAGGTATGATGAAGGAAAAAATAGGAAATTTTCCTCGGTTAGTTTCTTTATTTAATTGAAATGCATCAACTCAATTCTGCTAACGTTTTGCAGTCCCTTTACATTTTCAATCTCATAAATTTCTCTCAACAATTACTAAAGTGGCTCTTCTTAATGTTTCAAACTGTATTCTTCTACATGACTCGTCATTCTCTAGCCTCATTTTCTCGAATGAGGCTATTCGTTCGTGACATACTTGAAGTATTTAAACTAATGCAAATTACTTATTATTCTTTAAATATTTTTTTTTGCCTGAATTCTTTAATATAAAATGAAAATTACCAATGATTGAAATCTTTCTATAAAAATTTTTCTTACGTGTTAATTTATATTTAAGTGTATTTCCATTTCTGAATTCTCCTTTGTCTTCTCTTATGGTTATTTAGTACGTTTACCTGACCTATTTTACGCGATTAAAATATTAATTGTATTAGAGAAAAGATTAAGTACTGTATTTTTATTTAAAAAATAATAATAAATAAATTTGACAATTAAATTAGTTTTAAATATTAATTTCTTTTAATAAATGCACTTTATGTCGTGTTAGAGATAGAATTAAAAATTAGATAAATAAATAAAATAAAGAAAGAAAGAAGAAAAATAAATCGAATTTTATAAATTATTATAAAAATGTCACTTTATATTTTAAGAAAATCGTGCTTAAAATTCTTCGATCACGTTTTCTTATACTTTTCCTATGGGACAATTACAGGAAACGTGATGGAGAAAAGTCGTGTGACGTAATAATAAAAGATTAGATCACGTGAAATTCTGTTTCCAGGAAAATTCATCCAAAAAAAAAAAAAAGAGAGAGAGAAAAATTTAAATATTTTTCGTTAGAATAAATTTATTTAATTTATAAAACGATTATACTTACTGTATTTATAATCTTTTAAACAATAATGGCGATTTAATAATAATAATAATAATAATAATATTTTTATATTTTAGAATAAATGACATTCGGAGATTTAAAAAAAGCAGAAAAAATTTTTCATTCACTTCCTGTATATGACGTTATTAAAAGGTTTGTTACAGAACCAGCCGCGTTATTAATAAATGAGATAAATGACGGTGAGGATAAGGTAGGTTGATAATAAATTGAAACATTCGTCAGAAATATCTTATCTCATAAGTACTTCCGGAATTTAATAGTTACCAGATGGTTACTTCTCGCGTTAATGTTAAATAATAATCATGAAAAAATTTGTTTTGTCAAGCTCAACGTTATATATACACGAGTTATTTTCAATATACCATTATTTTTACCACTCTAGTAAGCCCAATGTCTTAATTCTCCAGCTTATAAATGAGAGTATTGCGGCTTGAGGGATGTGAACAAGTATCCCCGAAGGCCCAATACTCTCATAGCCTTAACAGCCAAACACAGAGCCTGAATATGTTAATATTTTATACATATTAAGTTATTGAGGTGTCTGAGTATACTCAATGCTTTAAAATCTTAATTTAAGAGCGGATTTAGGGGATGTGTAAGGCGTTATTTTATAACGCCTTACACATCTCCTAAATCCCTACACAAACCGTTATAAAATTATTTTACTACCCGAGGTACCCGTTTTACTCGGAAAAAAACTCACAGAAGGGTGTGTTACCTCGGGTGTAAGGTGTATTGTTTCCTTTCTGCACCCTCCTCTAAAGATTTCTGTATCTGCTATTGGGTATATAATGTAAGATATTGGAGTACTGTATATTAATGAATTTAAGCAAATCTAATGCTTGCTTAATTAGGGAGTCTGAGTAACCTCCAGTTGCGTAACCAAGGAAGTATCAGGAGAATCGGGTCCCTTTACTTTTATAAATAAATAAATATGACAAACGTATTTATACACATGCATATATGCCTACAATATTTAATTAAGAGCTTATAGCGTTAGTGACTACATCCAGTGATACAGAGGTTTGCACGTTCTAATTCGGGTCTCCCCTAGTTACGCTACTGATAATGTCCTAAACTTACGCTATACGTGCGATGAGTAAGCACTAGACCTCGAGCAAATTTTGCCCACCCCCATCTCTCTTCTCA
The DNA here is from genome assembly GCF_000671375.1 of Centruroides sculpturatus. Classification (NCBI taxonomy): domain Eukaryota; kingdom Metazoa; phylum Arthropoda; class Arachnida; order Scorpiones; family Buthidae; genus Centruroides; species Centruroides sculpturatus. Next base: position 343,564 of record NW_019384725.1, read on the forward strand.
TAAATCCGTGTTCGAGTAGATCTATTTCGAATAAAAACAATTTTAGAATTTGTTCTAACAAACGCAGATAAGAATTTGATAACCTTATAAATATTTAAACATTTTTGTATCTCGTTGAAAAATCTTCCTAGTTATTTGCATATTATTTTCTTCCTCATCCGATTTTGTTATTTTGTAAACTGTGTTTTGAAAATTTTATATAGTAAGAGCAATTTTTGGTTTGAAAGCAAACCAAAGAGCGATTTTCTTTCTTTTTTTTATATAAAATATCTGTATAGCATTGAAAATAGTAAGAAAATTTAACAATAAATTCGAATATACTCTAATTTTGTGTGTGAAAATAATTTGTTTTCTTCACGACTGTCTCCAAATGTCGACCATTTTAGTTATTTTTAGACTAGGAAGTGCACTTTACTTCGTACTGGAATGCAGTGAAAAATGAACACTTTAGTAAGCATCTACACCAAAACTTCAATTTTTTGAAACAAATAATACTAACAAAACTTTTCTCGTTAATATTCATTGTATCGAATCTTGCGAAACTCTTAGCCAAAATATCCGAATATTCCAATAGACTCGGTCATAAATCGAAACATGATTAAATAAACTATTTTGAGAAAAATTTTTTTTTCTATTTTGAGCGAAACTCGATGAGGATTATATGAAGTTAATTTGATTCATACTAATTGCTCAACTTCTTGACAACTAAATGAATATCAAAACTTCCGATTCGCAGATGTTTAATTTAGCAATAATTACTAGAAAGCGATGCGCTAAATTCAATTGCTAATTTTAATTTCGTTTTGATTAAATATCTACTGCCGAAAACTAATAATAACTATCGAATTAATTTCACATGTCATAAATTTTCTGTAATAAATAAAGACCATTTTTCTTATTAAACTCATTTATTTTCTAATCTTCTTCGGTTTGTTTTATTCTAGCAATTTTTTTTTTCATTTTATTCACGAAATTAAAATTTTATATAAAATTCTCCGAATCCGCAACGTAAACAAAATTTTATTTTTAGTCAGTACACGAATGTAAATTAAATTTACAGGGCCGGAACGTTTTAAAGTGTTTTCTAGTTTACAAATCTTTCAATAACTTACTACTTTACTGTTTTTTAAAGTAAGAAAAGCTACGTAGCAGCATATGGTTCCTTTTTTTTATGGTTTTCATGACTAAATTCTAAATTCTTTTATGTTTAAATTTAGATTAAGAATATTAAATATTCCCTTATTTAATGTCTAGAATGTAACAGTATAGCACTTAAATTTTTCTATTCTATATAATAGACTACACTGTTTTAGAAATTTTATCGATCTTAGTTACTTAATAGTTTATTTACTTTCTAAATAAATTAAGTGATAAATAAGTATTATTAATGGCAAAATCTATATTTTCTATTTCGATCTTTTTAAATATATCGCGTCAATAATTAAAGTTAAAAGTAATCTTGTTGACTATTCTTTAATATAGTTAAAACTGTTCCTAAAAATATCTATTTTTTTTTGGTTAGAAATAGCATAATCTATATCATGACTGATCTGAATGTGATTGACCGATCAACTAAGATAAAAGTAGAAAAATTCTACAAAACATAGTGAAAATCTGTATATCGGTATGATAAATGACTAGAACATCGGTGGTATTTCCTCCCTCCCTACTTTTTCACCATAATATTGATGATAAAAGATACAAAGATGATGGCTGAAAAAAAAAAAAAAACATTATTCTTCGAAAACATTCAAAATATTTCGAAGAATCTATATATTAATATTTTATTTGACGATTGAAAATTATTCGAAACATCCTCGGTAAACAATTATTCAATAAAATAGAATAAAACAGATTCAAAATTAAATGAAATTAATTTATTCGTCTTTCAAACATTACAATTATTTTAAAATTTACTGGCCACAATTGTAACGCATCTTTTTTACATTCAAAATATATATATTTTTTTTCTATTAATACAAAGTTAAACGTCTGTACACATTTTGTTAAATATCACAGTCATTTCGTATCATTTCTTTTTTTTCTTCTTCTATAAAAAGATACATTTAATATCGAAATAGTTTCTTCGTATAGTTTGGTAAATTTTAATTTGTAAATAATTTATAAAATTAGAACATCTCGGAAGAATAATAATGCACAAAGTCTTTGTACAAACTCTAACGTTTTAATAGTATTAACTTTTTAACAAAGGATCATCCTCTAGTCCTTCGCCGTTGATGATAATTTGTTCGGGTGGTATACTGTATTTTGTTTCACGTTCTAAACTGTAAACTATTCCGTAACCGAAATATATAGAGAAACCTGAAACGAATAGAAAATTAGCTTCAGAATTTGTATTAACACGCAAGTTTATATTTATATTTATAATAACAATACAAAAAGAAAATTCATTAATAAAATTTGTCATTTTTCATATTTTCTAATTTTGAAATTATAAAAGAAGCACAATTTTTTTTACAATTTGTTTATATTGTAATAAAGAGCTATGAAGAAATTAAATACAGTTAACACAACCTTAACGTGTATATTTGGTGATTAAGTACTGTTTATCATACACTATTAAATACTGTATTGATCAGTACATTAATTATTTTATGTAAAATTATTACAATTGTAACACATTAACTTATTTCAAAATTTTGGAATGGTTTTCTATTAAAGTAATTAAGCAATTAATCCATTCGCATAGCTTGTTTTTTTCTTCCTCTAATCGTGTTTTCCAAATGTTCAATAGAAAACATTTGGAATATTAAACTCCATTGGAGATAAATCGGGTGAATTTGGAAGCCACTGTAGAAGAGGAATTTGTGTCTCCTTCAACCAGTTTAGCAAAAGCTTAGCTTTATGTGCAAGCGCATTATCCTACTGATAAATAAATTTATCATCAGGACGTAACTCTTCAAAACTTGAAATTAAAAAGTCTCCATCATATCAATATACACAGTGTTTTTCAGAACACAAAGCTCAACAACTCCATTGGTAGACATGCATCCCCATACCATGACCTTAGATGAAAACGTCACCGATTTTCTAACACATTCTAGTTTAAATTCCTCACCTTTTCGATGTAAATACGTAATCCTTTATCACAAAACAAAAAGCACTTTCGTCACTCCATATCACAGATTTTCAATCATCTATTCACCACTGCAAATGTCCTTTTGCGGCATTTTCGTTGTTTTTTTTTAATTAAAAGTAGCTTTTATTTAGGAACTCGTGATCTGTAGCCTAATTCTGCTAGTCTTTGTCATGTGGTTGTAGTAGACACATTCTTCATTCTTATCAATATCACTAGACCTAAATTTGATGCCGAAACAAATCTATTGATACGTAAAATTTGTTTAAGTAATACAATATCACCAGTAGCAGTAATTTCGGGTCGACCAGAATGTTTCCTTGGGGGTTTTTAATGGTTCTATCTTATCTAATTCGTTTTAAGTATTTACTTATTACACATTCTGATCTTAAGATGTTAGCAGTTATCCTTTTGTGTGTTTCCTTCTTTCCAAAGTGTGTCAATTTGGACCTTTTTTTGCGCGAGTTAATTGCCTTCCAGATTCCATTTTCACATACAGAAATGATAACAAATGCTTGTAGAGCCAAATGCTCTACCAATTAAAATGTAAGGCGTTGCATGCACTTTCATGCAAATTGCAAACTTTTGAAATAAGTTAATTAATATTTATTCCATTGTATCATATGTTAAATTATTAATGTATCGAGCTTCATTATATTGTTTAATATTACTCTTTCATATTTTTAAATGAAACGTGTTCATAATTTGTTATTAATTTTCAAATTATAGTGCGACTTCCAACAACTGCAAGGTGTCAGCGATCATTGATATTTTAAGTAGGAGCTATTTTGTAGGATAAGAGTTCTGCCTGATCGAGCACAGATGTTCAGACAGATGCTAAAACGGAAGAGTCAGACCGTATCACGTTATATGCTTCGGTGATCAGTTGGCGTATCGTCATTTCATTCAGACACTCGATGAGTATATATCATTCATTTTACATCTGCCCCTAGGAATAAACAGAGGAACCAAATTTCATGATTGAGACGGCTATTAAATGGTTCCTTTTCAGACCGTTCACTGGACCTTATACGTGAGATCCAACTGAGCGTGAAATAATCGCCCGAAGTAATGAGGCACATCTTCATGTTGATCATAACTATCATGTTGCAAATTTTCACACTGCTGTTTACGGGTATACGAAATTTGCATGTCTTTCATCCTATTTAGTAAAATTACATGAAAGCCGATTTGCAAGTCTTTTTAACTTTTATTATTCTTTACGAATTCCCTATATGAAAAAATCCAGCAACGAGTTGCTTAACTTTCCCGGCAATTTGGCAGCGCCGTAAGTTATGATATTTTATTTAAAAGCTTGTTATATTTTTAACTATTATAAAATGACAAAAAGCTTAATTTTGAGGGCAGAGACGAGCTTTATAAAAAAAAACTGTAAATGCTAATAACGAGTAAAATCGCCATTAAGTGTGACCCTACTGGATACACTCACGCCCAATTATCTCCCCAGCCCGTCGACCTTTAATCAACAAAATTTAATAGCATCAATTTCCACAATAAACAAACCTCCCTGCAAAATTTCATAAATTTTCGACAAAAAGTACAGGAGAGAATGAACAAAATCGTGCCCACCACACACAGAAATTACCCCCGACTTTTTTTGGAATTTCTCGACGTTTCAAGGTCCGAGCCCAAAAATCTCGGGGGTAATTTATGACCACCATACTTTCCCTCTGTTATATTACAGCCTGAAAAATAATGAAATGAAACTAAAATATAGGCTAAATATATATATTAGATTCACTGTAATTTTTACAAAAGAGAAATTTTTCTATAATATAAGATCTTCTATCTACAATATCTTCAGAAAATACTGTATTTAAAAAAAGAGTATGAATTAAAAACATTTTCGAGACCTTTTTGTCAGATACATATAGGCCTACATCATTTTCACTCATCTCAACTGCATAGAGAAAATACCGTATTCTTTATAGCATATTTAAAAGGCAAATCACGTTTATAAACTTGTCAAATGACTTGTTTTTCAATAAATAATTTTAATACAAATAGCTTATTAAATATTCATATTTTTTTAAAACTTAACATATTTTATCTAATAATATGTTATTGTATAAATATCAGATATTCTGACACTTGCTTTACGCCGGTTTCAAATCAGAGTAAAACTGATTTTAATAGTAAAATCAGCACTGGTTTAAAATAAGAAGGTACCGTACAGTACATCTACATGTTCTTGCATCTACATCTCATGCTTTGCTCGTCTAAAGCTGGAGGCTAGAAGAGTTTACGTAACATGCAAACTGGTTTATTACAAAATTCTCAAAAGAAATTATATGACATTCCATTGTTATAGCGATCCAAAAATGATGCAAGAAAAATTTACGTGGCACCTTAAAAGTTGCTAATATACAGTACATTACAGTACATCTCACAACGCCGTTCCTTGCATAGAGTTGTGCCAGATTAGCGAACGTGTCGAATTACTGTGTGCGTGTACGTACTATACAAGCACACAGTAATTCGACACAGTACAGTACTGTGCATTGGCAATAGATTCTCTTTAGAGGCAGGCGAGCAAATATACAGTTCTGTGTACAACAATGCTGACATGCAGTGCTGTAAACAGAAAAACAGAATTTGTGAAATTAACAATTTTCATGTAAATGGAAGCGCATAAACGATCATACGGGCGATATGCCGGATAATTGAAAAGCGGATTATCAAAAAGTGTAATAAAATTTGAAACAAAACACCTTATTCTATGAACAAAAATATATATAAGCATTAAAATAACTATAAGTAACAAAGTAACTATAAGTAACAAAGTTTTTGGAACGTAACCCCGTATAACACGGTAGTTACGTTCCAAAAAATTGCCGTGTTATGCGAATCCGTGTTATACGAAACAAAGAACTAATACGAAAAGGAGGGTTAGGTTCCAAAAATTAAAAAACATGCTAGTATATTTTCATAATTAAGATAAATATGTTTATAAAATTTTTTTAAGTGATACATATTAATATAAATTAAACAATGTTTTCTTCGTCATCACTAAAAACACTATTAATTAACCGAGAGCGTTTTCTTTTTGGCAAGTTATCCTTATCCTCTGAGCATTTTTCTGCATTATCTTCAGATCCATGCTTTACCTTTTGCAAAATGTATGTAATTTTAGATTGCTTGCTTCTAGTTAAAAGGTCTTTATAAATTTCCTTATATGGTGCTAAGCACTTATGAAGAATAAAGCAAGTATGGAATAAGGGAAAAACATTCGGCAACATCAGAAGCAGAAGCGTCGCGATCTGGCAACATTGAAACAAGTTTCGAGAAGGACCACGTGTATCGACAGAAGGCGAGAAGAGAAAATTTACATACTTAAGTACTAATAGTTCACGAAAATAATAATTTTCGTGAACTATTATTACTTAAGTATGTAAAAATTTATTACATTTCCTGTTGTACGAGGGTTTTACCCAATTCTCGAACCGTGTCAGAGTGAATCCGTGCTATAAAAGTACCGTGTTATACGGGGGATGGTACCAATTCTCGAACCGTGTTAGAGCGAATCCGTGCTATAGAAGTGCCGTGTTATACGGGGGTCACCTGTATATGAGGTCAAAAAAATTGAAGCATCCTAAAATATCTTATCATTATGAAATATTACATGAATAATCTGGAAAGATATATAATTGATAATAATTTCAAAGCAGACAAACTCATATTTCGAAAGGATTATACAGATCAGTATGTATCAATAGTAGTCATATCTGGTTACAATACTGGAGGAAATACGGCTTGGCATGGAATCGAATAAGGCTTGGATGTTGTAGATTTTCCAAGCCTGTTGCAACTGCTGCTCAAGACGTTGAAGGTTTCATGCCTTCAACTGACGTCCGAGATATCCCACTCGCTTTCAATCGGGGAAAGCTCCGAAGAGAATGCCGAACAAAAAAGTATAAACATGACCAAAACATTCTTAGGAAACACGAGCAGTATATGGTCGAGCATTATCTGGTTGGAAAGTCGCCCCTCGCAACATTTCACAAAGGCAACAAAACAGGTATTTGCTAGATCGCTTGAATTTATCGCTGCAGTGTTAAGGCTTCTCTATCGTTACAACAGTGGACAAAGTGTCATAGGAAATCGCTTTTCATAGTACGAGGCCAGGGATTCTGGAAGTTTGCCTCTCCACAATAGACTATAGTTAAATTGCTGACCATTCTTCCTTTATACACGAATATGAGTCATCTAAGATAAAGTAGAAATGAGATTCTTCACTGAACACGATGAGACACTATTCAGCGTCTCTCCACGTCTGTCGGTCACGGCACCATTACAGACGACGTTGACTACGCTGTCTAGCCAATGGCAAACGACAACAAATAGAGTTCTGGCTCTGCGAAACTTCTTGTGATGGCCAGGAATAAGACAGGATATGGAGAGGTGGAGAACAAAACTGTTGAATCATTCTGGGCGTGCCTCGTTATCCGATGATTTTCTCTAGCAGTAAGTCTTCCTGAGCCCACCAGTGTCCACCAATTTAGTGTTAATGGGTGTCATCTTGCATCCACTGCTTCCAACATCTTGCTACTGCTGTCCAGATACAAAGCTATTCTTCCGAACGACCACCTCCTTCCTATAGTCCAATGACACGACCCCTCAAAGTCGTGTAATTGATAAGGTGCTCGAGTAAGTCTTCGAGGCAATTATCACTTGCAATTGCGACCGACTGACACAGATAAGCAAGGTCAGATTGTCACAGCGAGTGTCTGATGGATTTTATATAGATCGTTAAAAAAAAATTCCAAATAGAAATAACAAATAATCTGATCATCTATTGGTGGTGAAACTTATCATTTGCATATCTCCTTGGAAGGTATTTGCAAACCGTATTTGAAATCGAAGAATCTAGAAATAATTTAAAGGGTATGCTACGATAATTATATCAGAGAGTGTATTTATAAATATAAATTTATAATTTTAGTTCAAACTCAAAAACAACATTGTTATTTTTAAACTTTGCAGATTAAAATGTGTTCAAAGTTTTCCCAAAAATATAACTGCTTCACCGGTCCTAATATTAGTTACATTTATTCTCTTCGTGTCGTAGAATGATAGTTTATACAGCTTACTTTAATTTGGAAGCCGTCGATTCTTATCAAATTTTTTGTTTTGGTAAAGCTTTGTAGACAACGAATAATAGTGTTATATTTTCTTTTTTAATACTCTATTTCGCTATCGCAAGAAAATATATTAAGATTCCATAAAATAAATTCACTATAGTCTCTTTCTATTAAATTTTTCACCGTATTTCGATTAATTTTCTGTTAGTGGGCGTCGCTATCGGCAATATATTTGATGTTTCTAAAGCAAGTTTTGTTTATATCCTATATAAAAAAAAAAACAAGTTTATTCTCAATGCCTTACGGGATATTTTATGATCGAAATGAATGAATATAATGTATATACATGTTTGAATTATTTGTGCATTAAATAATTAAACTAAAAAAATAATATAAAATACAACTAACGTGTTAAAACTAAAATTATTTCACTAAATTCTTTAAAGGATTATCACTGAAAATGAGAAATTGGTTTCAAATTATCAAAGGAATTCGATATGGCTGAAATTTCAGTAAGAGACGAGTCAAAATTGAAAATTAAACGAGCAATTATTTATTGTGTCATGGTCAATAATACCGGGTTGCAATTTTTAATCACATTTTTAATTTATTTAATTTAAAATATACGCTCTCCATCTCAAATTATTAGTGGCTTGCCCCTGTACATCATGCTTTTCCTTTAACAATAGAGTCGTGCCGGCTATTAACGTCTTCCCGGGGAAAATTTTTGAATTGAAACAATGTTAATTCCGGTACGTAACGGAAGTACGTATGTAGTTAATCGGGGCATCCTGCCACTAAAGTTTCCATATCTGGTCTCGTTTTTCACCTATCTAACTCCGTTCCTGAGGTTAAGAAAAGACGGACGACAGTGGGAATTTATAGGTCTGCAATGTTTTCAAATTGCAGCCCAATAATTTAATTAATTAAATAATATAATACGTAGAAAAATCATTTTCATAGTTTATAATCATCATTTGAATTTGATATATATATATATATAAAAGATAACTGTCAACATTAATTTATTAAAGATTTTTACAAACAAAATAAAACTTTTCAAAAAATTCTTTTCAACTACTGGAATGAAATTGGATACATTTTTATTACGGAAGTTCATTTATATCTATCTATAAATATTACAAAATATTAAAACAATTTCTATGATTAAGATTAATTGCAAGTAAAAATTCTTCTGCAGAAATTTAATTCCAAATTCGATTTATGAAAACACTTCAATTGTTATGGAGAAAATATAGATCATGTGAAAATACTTATTCTCAAGAAATCGATAAGTAATCGTAAAAAAAGTATTTTGAATTCTTACGAAAATATTGAATTTAGAAAGAATAGTTTAAATTATATTTTTTAGTATAAAATTATTGTATTCAAATTTTCAGAGACACAAATAAATACATCATATATATATATATATATTNTTATTTATTTATTTGTGTGTCTGAAAATTTGAATACAATAATTAAGCAATTAAGTAATATATACACACACACACTGTATATTACTTAAGTCTACAGTTATTTAGCTAATGTTTATACAGACGAGCAAACAAAAGACAAAAGCTTATATACATATATATCTAATTCATTCTGACACCGTGTTTGTATGTGTACACACATAAACTATGATAGGTATTGTACAATATCGTAAGAGTTTTCTTGTAGTAGAAGAATTCATTCTTTCGAAAGAAAAATCAAAATCGTTTATCATGACTTGACAATCTTTAAAAAGTCATGTAAATGTTTTAAGTAAGAAACAATAATTTCTATATTAAGTATATTTGGTTTCCCGTTAAAACGATGTAGGAGTTACGTATTATTTCCAGTTAAAATGCCGTAGGAGTACGATTTTATAAAAGTATATTTAGCATCAATTTATTAAAAGAGAATAAACAAGCCAAATAAAACCCCGCAAAATAATCGTTAAATGATGGAGAACATTTATTATTATTGTCAAAAATACATCTGTACTCTAAAACTATGGGGAAAATATACAAATTTACTGTACAACTGATAGAGAAATTGCATTATTTTTGAACGAATTCGATCCAGTTGTCTCTCGATAAACACTAAATTTCAAACTTGATGTCTTCAATAATACACAAATAGTATATTGTATAACTCTAGCTTATTCTACTTTTTTTAGAGTAACGTTGTCAATTAACTTTCGAAAATATATTAATAAATTTAAAGCGATATCATTATTGATTTAATAGCAACTAAGCATAAAAGTAAATATATTTATTTATTCAACGAAACTAGTTTTTACATTACTACTACGTATTTTAACTTATTCCTTAAAGCATATAACACTTAGAAAATTGTCTAAAAGACAAATTTATTTGAAAACAATAGTAAAAACAAACATCAAATGGCGATAGTTTCGATCTTATCTAAAGTGTATTTTGAACGGAAAAAACATTATTACAAGATTGTCAAAATCGAGTTATTTCTCTATATTTTAAGGGTAATAAAAAGAAAAAAATTAACTTTTGAAAGATTTGAATATTGGGTCTAAATCGAACTTTATAATGTGTAAATTTGTTATTTAAGGAGGAGTGGGAGAAGTTACATTTGCCGTCTTCTGAAGAATTTCTTAAAAGGAGAAAGATATATTTTTAATTCTTTGTCGAATGTCATTTTTCAAGAGATTTATTTAGCTTTTAACTTTTTATAGTTGGTATTTGTCACTTTGCACTAGCACTTTTACTTTTTACATTTAGTTATAAATAAATTATATGATGCAAGTACAGGTCACGTTTGGAAGAGAGAAGAAAAAAAAAAGGCAAATAATTTAAGTAAAATTAACTTTAAAACATTGAGAATAATAAAAACGACGAGCTATCACATGATTCTCTTATCAAATTAATATCTGACAAACTTTAGATATATTGAATTTATCTACCGACGATCAAATTTACCTGCTATTTAATCTAATAAATTTACGATATATTGTCGAACTAGTTAAAGCTAACTTTCGATTTTAAAACAATTATTATAATCAATTTATTTGACCATTTAATATATGCGCGAATAAATATACAGTATACTTAAAGTAACACCAGACATATTCTGTAATATATATATAAGCTATCATGTAAAATCGATCGATTCTATTTATTTATACAATGAATGAAAGGGAATGAATTAAGTCGAACAATGTTAGCAATTTCAAGATCGATTCAGAGCGATAGTGATAACTATTCATACCATGAAGCTTGAGATTTATATAATATTTTACAGAAATTTGCATGCAATAATAGCAATGCATTAACATTATTTTCACGTATCTTGTTTTCGATATTAAAACGTATTTTAGATTCTAAGATGGCTATATAAGTTATATTTTTTTTATTTTGAAAAGCTAGGAAAATAAAATATATGCAATAAAAACAATTTACATATAGTTAAAGTAAACAAAAAAAAAATCAAAATTTTACAAACTTAAATTGTATTAACCGTCCTTTTTGCTTTGTATTCTCTTGATTACTAAAGTATTTAAAAGTGTTTTGGGTTAACAGTAGCAGATTATGTTCCTTTCAGGCCCTAGGCGCAATTTTGCTATAAGGTCCTTTAATTAAGTAAAAGTTATTTTAATATTAAAAATACAATAAAAGAGTCAATTTACGAGCTATGTCACTGTTCTTACCGGAGTGCAAAATACTGTATACACTTTTTAACGTTCACTAAATTTTTTGCTGTCATTTTTCAGGTCTCTCGAGACGACGAGGCCCTAGTGTGCTTACTGGGTAATCCGCCATTGAGGTCAACGCTTTTTACAGACTTTATTAGCAAGAATAAAACGTTTAAACCTCAGTAACTTCAAAAGTATTTTCTTTCCAATTTGACGTTCATGGATTTGATCCCTCGTGCCAAATCTCGTAATTTTATAATACACGACCTAGGTAGCATACTGCAATTTCTACATTTCTGCAAAAATCAGTACTCCGAATTTCCCTTTAAGATTAAAAAATTAAAAAAGCTTGCGGTCGTTCACCTCCATCTTCGTAAATACAGACGTAATTTTCTTTTTATCTCATGCAGGTTTAATCCAACACAAAAGTTTATTCTGTTAACGTTTTAGTGTCGTGGAATGTGTGACAATTTATTCCGAAAAAACAATTAAAAAGTAAAAAGTTGTATATATATATAAAAAATTAAGCTTCTTCAGTTAATGCTGTTCTGAAAACAAATCAAAGTCAAATGCAATGTTTGGGTTAGGAAGATTTCATTATTCATAACATAATAATAATACAAATCAATTAGGTTATTTCATAATATTTTGGAAACATTTTTAGAGATGAAATAAAATATCGAATGTATGGGATTATTTATGCTAAGTGAGAAAACATTGAAGTTTCTTTTTTTTTTTTTGTTTTGTATTCTGTAAGAGGTTTAAGTTTCCTTCCATTTTCCAATATTAAAGTTTTGTATCCTTGTTTTTCTAGTGGTATGCTATACATGCCTGATCTGTACTGTCTCTAATCATTTGGCTATAACTGAAATCTGCAGTGTGGGAAGTAGTCAAAAAGGAAGATTCCTACTCAATTTTAATAATATATTATGCTACCAACAAAGACCAGGGAGTGGGTGAAAAACAGTTCTTTTATTCTGATGCTAAGGTAATCTGGTGGAAACAATTTTCACTTAATTCTACTGTTTAAATAGTTAAATTTTGAGACTGAATATCCACTGTTGCGCATAGAAATCCTAATTATTTCTAAGTGATTTTAATGCAGTGTGGAAAAAGAACACTTGTAAGTCATATGTGTGATACAAATAACAGGCTCATTAAAAATTAGGATGATGTATTCTCTCTAGATGTATGTATTTATCAATAAAATTTTATGTGGATTGAAATTTTCTTAATTATGTGAAAACTTACAATTTTTTTAATTAAAAGTGTTTGTGTAGTACAATTATTTGAAATGTGAAGCTTTACTAACAGCTGCATTCATTAATTGTATCTGCTACAATGCAACAACAAGGACAAAGTCAACTTTACGATAAAGCTGAATTATAGCCTTTATTTGATATTAAAGAGTTATTTCGAATGTATTATAATCTACTGCTTTTTATCTTATTTTTATTCTGAAAAGAAAAATGCTTATTTTATGTTTACTGCATTTCACATCACAACTGAGAATGGAAGTATTCTCAAATATAAATAACATTTTCAAGGAATGAATGAATATATTTTTTCAGTATCTGTTATAACATACAAAATTCAAAAAATATATATATATATATATTTTTTTTCACTAACAAAAATGCTACAAAAAAATATTTGTGTGCAGCAAGTTATAGTTTGTAATTTTGAAATATTGAAAACAATTTTTTCGTCAAAGTCTAATAGAAAATAGTAATTTAAAATTTAAGTTGTTATCTTTAGAACAGATTTATTTTACTATTTTTGACAATTTTACAAACATATAGAAATTAATATTTGATTACTTAAAACTCAGGAAGTAGTTATTAATTTAAGGTTTCTTTTAAACCAATTTCTAAATTTGAAATTTTTATTTCTAGAATAACTACATGTTCAAATTTGTAACATTAATTTACAGTATATTAGTAAAATTAAATGAAATATAAACTTAAATACCAAATGTAAATACAATCAAAGTAATGTGATATTTTTGACTTAACTATTTAATACATGAAATAAAAAGTGAATATATATGTGTTATGGACCAAGTGATTAATAGGGCATTATTCATAATGACTAAAATGGGCACACAGTCTGATAAATATTGATTAATTTATTAAATTGACCAGACATTATGAATACAGCTACATTCTCTTTGGGCAATTTGATTTTAAAAAAACCTCCACTTTTTCATTAAGAATTATTTATTTTTTGTGAATTATTTCAAAGTATTTTAAAAACAACATGCAATCTTTTAAAAGTGAATATTATTAACTGTATTAATTAAACTAATATTAACAAAAAGTACTATTAACAAATTTATACTTCAATCAAAAAATCAATTTACAGGAAACTTTTGGAATTTCATTTTCGATATAAATTATATAAAAAATTAAATGATTTTTTGTTTATTTATTTGAGAAATTAAGATTTTGATGACATTGGAATTACATAATTTTTTCTTTCTAGCATTTGCATCTATTAGATTTGCAACCAATTTTGCAGCAGCATCAACTATAGACTTGGCCTCCAGAATGTGATGACTAAGGTCCAGATTTTTGGGTGCATTTTTATAATGGACTGGGTGCTCATTCGGGTGTTTTTTCCCTGTTTTGGGTGCTAGATTGGGTGCTCATTTGGGTGCTTTTTTCCGTTTTGGGTTCTAGTTTGGGTGCTTTTAAATACTATATTATTAAGACAAAAACCAACAAGTAGTATTATATTTACAAACTACATAGTTGTTTATTGCAATTTATACATAAAGATGAGCATTGTAATTTACAACAGTAACCATTTCAATGTTCTTAAAAGTGAAGTTTTCACTTTTGGAAGATAGGATGTCTTTATATAACGATAAAGATTTTTCTACGTCGACCAAAATTAAGGGGGCACGTTTCATTTTTAATTGGAATTCTAGTTCAGTGCAATCCAAAATATTTTTCAAATCAGGATTTTTTGATAAACTAGATCTGAGTTAGTCCAGGGCAAAACTGTCCAGTACATCAAGTGCCTGACTTACAACATTCCACTGATCCTGCATTTCAATTCCACATCTTTCCAGCTTGTTGAATTTATCCACCAATAACCTGTATGAATGCACAGAGTAGAGCTCTATGGTCACTACTGGATCAGTGACCAGTTTTTTGATACTGTTGACGGTCACAGAATTGACAGGAGGAGGTTCATTGATAAATGCATTAATTTTCTCAAAGTTCTCACAGTAGAATACCACAGTGTTTATCCAAGACCCCCAATGGGTGACCACCGGGTTGGGTGGTAATGGCAGCCCAGTTATGTGTTAGTACAAGTGCTCCTGACTATAGCACTTGAGAAGAACCATTTTCATTTTTCAAATGAAGTCATTGGCCTTGATATATTCTACAAGAATATGTTCACATACTCGGTATATGACATGGATAGGACCAGTACCTATTGTAGGGCATGGACAAGACCAGTCACATGCTTTAGGTTGTTGTAAATGCACTTCAGATTTGAGAATGCTGAAAACATGTAAGATGCTTTATCTGTAACGACAAGCCAAACCTTTTTGTACTGGACACCATTTGGTCACAACTTGACGCAATCATCATTGAAAATACAAACTCAACTGTAGTTGAGTTTGTATTTTCAAGTTGGTACATTTTGAACAACATTGGTTGTACAGTACATAGTATCTAGATTGTGGTGCAACAAGAGCATTCAGCATGTACCGTTTTGTGGAATCTGTTGTTTCATCCAGTATAAACACTACAGGATTGTCACCGACAACGTCCAGGAGTTTAGATATTATTTGATCATAAACTGGTTTCACGTAGTTTTTTCTAAGAGTGCTCTCATTAGGGACAAACTTTCTTGTATATTTCTGGAGAAATGACTTAAAGGTGGATTGTTTACTTTATATAAGGGTATATTTGTGTTATATAAGGACCTTTTTCTGCTATTAACTTGTTTAATCAGTTATTTAAGCAATTATTCATATCACCTAATGATTGCTCCATGATCGTTACTTTTTTCAAAGAAGAAAACACTATTTTAAGAGACAAAAGTAAAATTAAAATGCCGCATAAAATTAACTACTAGTCACATAAATTTAAAATTCAGTACTAAATGCAATACGCACATGCAACTCAGATGTGAGTGCTGATTGGCTAGTGTATGTTGGATGATCACTCTCAGTTTATTGTTATCACTTTGCCCAACTAGATGATAATTTATCAAATTGACTGGTCATTATGAATACTGCTATGTTAAAACACCTGAAATTTATTACAATGTCCAGTTTTGTTTGTCATTAATATGGGCATTATGAAGGTCATTATGAATAATCACTTATTACATAACATATATATAAATGAAATCACAATTCTATGAAATATAAAAAAATTTACATTTTATATATATNTATGATTCTAATAACATTAGATGACTGATAAAATACTTGTGATTAAAATAAGTATAAGTGACACTTACTGTACATTTTATATATATATATATATATTTCACTGGATATTTTGCTGTACAATTGTCTTTCAAAATATATTCAAATAGCATATACAGTACAAAATACTTTAATCAGAGCAAAATGAATAAAATTAATTTTTTTACTTATAAAAATTAAAACAGAATTTTTGATAGAACTAGACACCATCAAATCATTTAAAAAGTTAATTCATTAGATTTATAATTAATTTTCTAAATTTGAGTAAAGGATAAGTTCATGTCTCAACAATGTTTTATATATCAAGATTTTAATTTAGTTCATTATATTATCATAAGAATAATGAATATTTTTAGAATGTTCAAAATACAAACGACCATATCAAAGACATGAGAGTAAAACTAAATATGAAACAAGAATACCAAAGAAATCCATTTATTTGTAATTTTCCAAAACATATTAAATTTAGGATCATAGTATCTCATTAATTGATCCTTACATTGACGGATTTCAAGATATTACCAATTACTACAGAATTCTCTCATTAATAACTATAACTTTTTAGTTAAGATTCATTTCAGAAATAAAAATAAAATAACAAAAGTAACCTGAAAATAATGATTTTGATTTGATTACATGAATATATAATTCACTAAAAAGTTTGATGCAGCAAACACAAAAATGCATTTTAGTCCACATTCTTTGTTATGTAGCTTTAACATTAAAAAAGTACAGCAATTAGTCATATAAAATGGAAATCATGATTAAAACAACAGGTGAATTGTTAAAACAAGCTCAACGGAATGAAGCTGAGTGTTTGTTACTATGTTAAATAGTGTTGAAGTGTAAACAGATATACATTATCAAATATATTAGAATTATCAATTCAAATTTTATGTTCACTGAAAATAAATCTCAAGATTCAGAAATACTTAAATTTTATATGCTCTGCATTTCTCTCTGTATATAACATTTATTTAAAAACCTTTGAGTTTTTAGAACTATTTTAACCAAAATTTCATAATTTCAATTCTATACCAGTGTAAATTCCTCCTAAAGTCAACATTACTTTCCTTTAAAACAATGAAAATAAATAAAATGATAACAAGCAATTATTAACTCTGACTTTGTCACAATGCCAGGCTGCAATTTTTAATCATATTTTTAATTTTTGATATAATAATCCAATTAAAAGCAACTGATATTTATGTTTATATATATATAATGAATAAGTACATACACAATATAGGATAAGAAATAATAAAAAGTAGAATACAGTCAATCCTTGATTTGATATCACCATTTGCTCACTTCCAAAGTTGACACTAAATCAAGCTGAATTGAATTAAAGCAACAATGCTCAAACAATGAAAATTATACACAAGAATGAGATTACATAGGAGTTGATGCATTTGAGACTTATTGCAAAATCATGTGATTTTCAATGACATTTACAATGCAAAATGATACATTTAGAAATTGGCAGATACTAAAGGGTTCTCTAATATGTATGAAGGAAATTTGTCCACAAGTATTCATTAACACTTTAAGAAGACGGTGCTATTTAACAGGGCACTATTTTGAGTTATGACTAAACACCATACACAATTTGTAATAATATCCCACAACAGACATAAGACTAAAAACACTTTCAACTGTTTTAAGAAAAAAAAAATCTATGTAAGTGTTACATACAAGTCACATTTTACATTTCTTTTCTGATGCAATTTGTCTACATACTTCGCAAAAATGATAAAAACTGTGAATACAACACAAGTGCACTTTACACCAAGTCATTTCATGTTAGACTGTACTTACATAGACTCAGACTACTGAAACTGAAAATAAAAACAACAAAATGTAAAACAAATGTTATATCTTTCCTCTCCCATCTCTCAACCTGATAATGAGGTAAATTGGTTAAAGTCCATCATCAGGAGGATTCAAGAATCAAGACTTATTAAACTTATTAAACATACATTTGTTATAAAAAATTTATAAACCTAGTATAGAAGAAAACTGTAAAATTATAAATTCTGGACTATTAACAAATGCACGAAGATTATTACTTAAATAACTCATTACATTATTTTTTTTGTACTTTTGATCTTTGGTTAATTTAAATTCTTGCAATGCTCTAGCATTTTACATTTTGCAATTGCTCTCTTACTATATAACATTTATATTTTTAATTAGAATTCTGTTTAGAATTTGAAAACTACTTAAAAGTGCTAAAAACATTTGTTAGTCTTATGCTTATTGCCATACTAAAGTTGTACATATTCTATTTTTTAGTATTTGAACATAGCACTTCATTAGAATTAGTAATAATAAAGTTTTTGTAGTTTGAAATTCAAAACAATAAATTATATTTAATTATGATAATTACAAAACAAAATAATCAAATAATTACTAAAGGATAAATTTGAATTATGACCAAAATCAGTCCAATATTAGTAATGTAAGTGACTGTCTAAATGTCAAAAGAATTAAGTGTCTTGACTAAAATATTTTACTCTTTCCTTGCTAATATAATGTAAGAAAAAAAAAACATGCATTTTTCAATATTCTTATCTTTATACAGTGCATTTTAAATGTATTAGAAAAGAAAATTATTATGTACAAACAACCTTAAGAACAACTGTTAACATCCAAAATTTGCTAAATTAAAAAAATATTATTATTATTATTATTATTATTATTACAAACTTTATAAAACATCTTTAGATACTGACAAGTGAGCTTGTAACAAATTGATGTTATATATTGTGTTTTAAATGAAAATAAGCTTTTTAAAATTACTATTATATAATTAGTCCCAACACATATTACAGAATAAATTTTTTGAAAATGTATGATTTGTAAAGAAAAGAGACATCTAAATGCTACTTTGTATCAAATGTTCTGTATCTAATGAGGGCAAAAAGTACTAAAACACACAATGAATCTTAAATAAGTGGTATTGGTGTAGTTGTAAGTCTTTTGGCAAGTTGAAACTATATTCTCCAGTTTGGATATTTTTTCACAGTCAATTAATCAAAAGATCATCAGCCATTTAGAAAAACCAGATTACTTCTGTCATTATTACTTCTATTTACTTTCTACTACTTTTACTCTTTACAAGTTTCAGATTAAGCTACACAGAGCAGTCATTGAAATCAAAATCATTCTTCTTCTGCCAACAATATCTATTATAATTCAAATAGATTTGGGTAGTTTTACTAACAGTAAAAACCAACAGATACAGAAAGGCATTTTTATAAACCTTTATATATTTAAGAAGTAAGAAAAAACTTTGAATTTTTTATTTAATTAGGTGAATTCTATTTTAGTGAATGCCATTAAAAAATTTTTGATTGGTTTAACATGGGAGATTTACACTCAATAGAATCATCTAACAATCTACTAGAAAAAATTTTAGCAGTCTTAATTTCAAATTGATTTTTTTAATGTATAAATATAAAATTTGATAGTTTTACTAATTAAAATTGGAAGTATTTGACAAAGTTTCAAAAGTTCAAATAATTCAATTTCAATGTCTTTATTAATTGGTTCTATTAGAACAAAAGTCTCTAACATTTTTCTAAAAAAGGCCATGTGAGCCATAGAAGATAAGTCTGGGGTCCAAAATATGGAAGATAGTCAAAAGATTAAGATTTTTTTCATTTCCATATGTTTTGAAAAATGGATGAGGAGTTGGGTTTTTTTAACTTGTCCCTTTTACCTCGTGAGAAGTTGGTAAGACTAATTGTAATCTGAATTACTTTTGTTACTACTAGTTTGAATTTTGTCTTTTTGCCCTGTGGATACTAAAAGAGCTTGTTTTAATCATTAATCATATTTGTCACTGGCAGATCCATAATAGCTGTGGTAGGATGGTGAGGGACAGGGATTGACATATCTGGAACAAATTGTCCATAAAAATTTCTGAGATTTTTCAATCTATCCAGATTCATTCTTAGATTCCTCAGAGTGGTAGGATGACATCTTAACTGCTTTGGCCATCTGACTGTCTCATCATTATCATAAATAAAAAGAGAAAATGTTCCTAAAATTGTATACATTTTCTTTTATCAGTTTTTTTGAAGTTTGTGTTTTTTTCACATTGTGTTTGGAATTTATTACTGTAAAGTTATCAACCATAATTAATTCCAACTGACTTTCTAAAAACTTATATGCTTTGAACTAGTTCAAATGTTGATAAAACATGTCAGTGGAAACAAGTAACTTGAGTTGGATAATTATGCTTCAGGGCTGTAGGTTGGAGACACTGTGTTAGAAATTTATATCTGTAAAAATTTCTATTATTGTTCCAATAGTAATCAATTTTCACTACCCAGATATTCTTATTTCCATATTAAAAGTAGAAAATGATGCTTACTTGAGAACATTCTATGTTTTTCATTTTATGCTTATAAAAAGTTATAATGAAATATCTTAAAATTTTACTTAGAGAGATAAAATACAACTGCATAATTGTTGGATGACTTTTTACTACTGTATAAGACTTAAATTAGCTCAAGTGGCAGAGACTATTAATTGCTAATTGGATTTATTTAAATAACAACAGTATCAAAACCACTCAAATATCTCTTAGAAATGTAATAAAAAAACTATAAATTTTAAATATTAACAAATATTAAATTTTTAACATGTAATAATTATTTGGTCTTTACAAAATAATTTATTTGTAAGATCTTAAATATTTAAACATTTATTTATTTTATTTTTCCTGAAAAATTCATTAAATCATTATATATATATATTTTGGAAATTAAAATGTAAAATTTTAATTATATATAATTTGAAATAGTTTAAGAAAATTATATTTTATTACATTATAAAATAAAACTAAATATTTACCTATAGCCATCCATATTGCAAATCTTATCCAAGTGTTTTCAGGTAAATACAATATTAAATAAATATTGATAAATATACTTAGTAATGGGGTAAACGGTACTAATGGCACCTATTTTAAAAAATTTTTATTTTTTAAGAAAAAAATGTATGTATCATTTATTAATTTTTCAAATTTTACCTTAAAATTTGTTTTCTCTTGATTTTTAGGCTGAAGACTAAGGGCTATAAAAGCTACAATAACTAACACTGTGAGCAAACACAATCCTATTATTACACCTAAGTTTTTCTCTAATATTTTATTAAAGAAGAAGCATAAAATAACATCAATGCCAATTAAGAGTAATCCTGCAAATAAAAGTATTTTNATGAAGTTCTGATAAATGTTATATATTTTTACATTATGCACTTGTTATGAGTTTACAGAAAAAGCATACAACTCAATCCAGATTTCAGTTTGAAAATAATGAAAATATATTTGTTATATAAGCCACTCTTTACATAATACTTGAAATCATTCATTCTTAAACACTTTGAAAGATTAATTTATACTATTAAAAATAAAAATAATAGTTTTGATATTAGATTTTAATAAAAATAATTTTTATAAAACATTCTTATTTGATAAATGAACAATTTCTTTTTATAACTTTTGTATGTTTCATGAGCAACAATAAAAACAACATTTTTGATCAACATACTTAGTTATACGATTGAAATTTTATATATATTTTTTCTATCAAATTTTGTTTACATTTATCAACTATTGATTAAAAAAATTTAATTATTCAATGTGAAGTAAATGAAACTAGACTCATGAAACAATTAATAACTTTAATAAATAAAAACAGCTTCTGATTTCCTTAAATATTTTCAGAAACTTAATATTCACCTACAGAAAAATTTTCAGAGGTGTCATTTCTCCAAGAATTATTTCTTGAACTGCCACCTCTGAAAATGTTCTGCCTGAAGCATACGCTTTCTTTGCTGGTGCTTTGAACCGGCTCTATTACTTAGTAGCTATAGACAACACGCATCATTATCACAAATACTTTATCATTTTTCAATGTGTATATATAGTGTACATCATATACATACACAAAAACAGCAAAATACAACATAATTTATGTATACAGAATGCTTAGGCTTACAATATGAGCCAACAGAATAATAATCAATACTGTAGTTCTGATTTGACAACAATGTTAGACCACAAATGCATAGATATGAATATAGGTTTCAGATGGCATCAGGAACATATGAGATAAACATTACAGTTATTTTTGTGTACACAGTCATCATTAATATCATTAATTTTAAATAAGAACCCATCAGTATGTATGATCAAGATAAGTTTGCTATGCATTAGACATGGCCAGCCCAGTTCAGTGTTTACAAACTTGACCTGAACTGATTGCATTAAAATTAAAAAGAAAAGAATGAGATAAGGTAGGCTTACCAGAAATCCGTTTTGACCAGGATTGTCCCGGTTTGATGATGTTGTCTCAGTGTCCTGGCCAATTTGTCATTTTGTCCCAGTTATTTGGTAAAATTTTAAAAGTGCCGAATATACAAGTAGTAAAAATAGTGCAGCCTCAAGTAAAATGGCGATTTGGCAACTACCCCTCTGTTACACTCACTGTTGCCAATCTAAATATTTCATATCTAAATCTAAGTACTTTTAATGTTGTCTAGATATTTTCCTCAAAAATTTATAGCATATGGCCTAATGAATTTAGATGTTTTATTTTGTCATTCATATATTTTTTCACAGAATTTATAATAGCACGCAGCCTATGAGATCCAGATATTTTTATTTCATTTTTTTAGGTATTTTGTTTCAATTATAGTTGGCAAGACTGAAGCTTACACTAGCCACGTCATTGCTGCACATATCATATCTTAGTCGAGTTCAAATTGCTGGTCGGCATTTGTGATTATTTCGTACAGTATATTAAATTAATTTAATCTCTAAAATGTGAAAAAGAACCCATGTGTTTACTGATGATTGAAAAAAGTTTGCGATCGTATTGCTGAAGTGAAATATGAACTGTGCTTTTAGAATTTTCAGTAACTCATGGCAGGCATTCAAACATTAAAAATCACTTGAAATGTGAGGCATAGCAACAGGAACTTCCTCAAATGTATTGTCATATTTTAAATGTACTGATTTAAGTGACAAAGAATTTTTAAAAAAGTTCACACTAGTGATAAATGTTAATTAATAATAAGATATGTTTAGTTCTGCTATTAAAAATTGCTTTTAACTCGTTTTTATTAACAACTACTTTATTTAGCCTTTTCAATCATAGGTACTTAGCCTAGTAGGCTTAATTTTCTGTTGTGAGTATTTTCTCAAAATTGTCCCAGTTTGAGAAAAAAATATCTTAGGCTTACCATAATATAAAGCCTAAGATAAGGTATATCTCATTCTTTTCCTTTTAATTTTACAAACTTTACTTACATTATATATATTGCTAGACCTGAAAAAATTAATGTTTTTAATACTTATTTTTGTTAAATGAACTTCTGTGACTTTTATATATGTTGTACTTTGGACATCTCTGTAACTTTGATTCAAATTATGCTACTGCTCATAATAAATCTTCAATAGCATGTGTTCCTAAGAATATTTTTCTGATGAAGTTCTGATAAATGTTATATATTTTTACATTATGCACTTGTTATGAGTTTACAGAAAAAGCATACAACTCAATCCAGATTTCAGTTTGAAAATAATGAAAATATATTTGTTATATAAGCCACTCTTTACATAATACTTGAAATCATTCATTCTTAAACACTTTGAAAGATTAATTTATACTATTAAAAATAAAAATAATAGTTTTGATATTAGATTTTAATAAAAATAATTTTGATTTTACTTTATATTTTTTATATATATAATAAACAGAGCCTAAATCTGTTAAAAATGATATATGTGATTTCATAGATTAAAGATGAACCAAAATACAATACTTTATCCATGTATCTTCTGATTTAGAAACACAGTATAAATTTATCCAATTAATGATGTCTCAACTAATTGGATGTGGAGTAATAGCTGGAGCAGTACTAGAACAGTCAATTGGTAAGTTTATACTGCTTTTATAAAGAGGAAATATTTATAGAAGATGCTAGTGATGAAAAGAGCAACCCATATGTATTCTTTACTTCTGATTGTTTGCAAAAGACTACATTAACAGAAGGTAGGATCTCTGATGGAGAAGCAATAAGAAGAAAGTTTGAGAGTAAAGCGAATGTTTACAGATGTCCATATAAGTAGTTTAGAACAACATAAGACATCATTCAGTCTATTAGACTAGTGTTTCTCAACTGGTGAAAATGTAAGCATTACTCTTGAAATGTCTGTATTAGAAATACAAAAAAATAATACTATTTATCATTATGTATTGTTCTTAATTATTAAAATTTATTTACATATGATTTTAATTTATTTTACTTTTCAGCAATTGATGTAGCAATATGTCTTGAGTATAACTATTATAATTGGACATTTTATTTTATCAATAATACTAACAGATTTTATCATGTAATCCATTAAATACATTTCTAATTGCAAAATCATTAATACTTTTATTGTTTTATAAATGATTTGTTGTTTGGAATTGAACCTAATTCTAATTTTTATTTCAAAATCAGTTCCAAGATATAGTTGCAACTTGTGTTACACCAATTCACATAATTTGCAACTATATCTTGAATTCATCTGAAACATTAAATTAACTGTTATGTTTGTTATTATTTGCTGTTTATCCATGCTATATCAGATGCAGCACCTTAGTTTCATAGAAACAAAAACTAAAGCAAGAAATTATTTACATATTACTTCAACTTATCAACATCATTAACTAAACTTAATCAAAGAATTGCTGTTTCGAAATGTAAAGTCAAAATTCTCGTTCAACTGATTATATAATCACATTTTGCTAATTGTAATTTTTCATCTAACAATTTATTATTACTACTGTATTTATATATTTGTCTGCAATCTTTATTAGTTTTCTTTATTTTTCACATAAATATAAAATACTTTTACTTATATTTAGTATAATTATACTTGTTAAATAAAGTTATTATAAAATTTTAATTTTCTAATTTATATACTATTCCTTAACATGTACAGTACATATCTACATACATAATTTATTGTATTCTGCATAATTGAAAAAAAAAAAAAAAAACCACGCATC
>NW_019384725.1:370469-399748 GCF_000671375.1 Centruroides sculpturatus
CACAATTGTAACGCATCTTTTTTACATTCAAAATATATATATTTTTTTTCTATTAATACAAAGTTAAACGTCTGTACACATTTTGTTAAATATCACAGTCATTTCGTATCATTTCTTTTTTTTCTTCTTCTATAAAAAGATACATTTAATATCGAAATAGTTTCTTCGTATAGTTTGGTAAATTTTAATTTGTAAATAATTTATAAAATTAGAACATCTCGGAAGAATAATAATGCACAAAGTCTTTGTACAAACTCTAACGTTTTAATAGTATTAACTTTTTAACAAAGGATCATCCTCTAGTCCTTCGCCGTTGATGATAATTTGTTCGGGTGGTATACTGTATTTTGTTTCACGTTCTAAACTGTAAACTATTCCGTAACCGAAATATATAGAGAAACCTATAGCCATCCATATTGCAAATCTTATCCAAGTGTTTTCAGGTAAATACAATATTAAATAAATATTGATAAATATACTTAGTAATGGGGTAAACGGTACTAATGGCACCTTAAAATTTGTTTTCTCTTGATTTTTAGGCTGAAGACTAAGGGCTATAAAAGCTACAATTACTAACACTGTGAGCAAACACAATCCTATTATTACACCTAAGTTTTTCTCTAATATTTTATTAAAGAAGAAGCATAAAATAACATCAATGCCAATTAAGAGTAATCCTATAAATGAAATAAACAGTACAGACACTCTACTCGAAAGCTTTGTTGGATTTTTCAGTTTCAAAAGATTAAAGATTTGATACAAATAATTCCGTGAGATGGAAAAATTTTCATACACTATACTAGAGTTATTTACTTCTCTCATCTTATTTGATTCAGATAAATCATCATCTTCAGAAGATGAACTCTGTAGCATCATATTAGTTGGTTTATATCTGAAAATAATCCCTTTTGTTAATAAAAATTTACATTTTTTAAATAAATATTAATTAGATTCATTATTGAAAATTATTTCATATTTTTAACTGAAAATATCTTATGATATAAAAATTACATATGGAAAAGATAAATTGGAGAAAATATCTTTACATTGAAAAAGTTAATGATTTTATTATTTAACATGTTTTTAAAAAGCTTATTAAATAAATCAATTATATTATTTTTATTTACATAATTTTTGAGGTGCAACTAGTTTGACAATGGTATTGATTTTATAAATTACAATTAAATTTTTCAAAATATATTTTAATATTTTGTTTTTATTATGAGAAACTTTTTACAAAAAATTAGTGACATATGTATATCAAACTGTCTTAACCACTATAATGTTAATGATCCAGAATAATTCTGCAAATCATTAGGTTTTGGTACTTCTATTTCATGAATAGTCTGACTAATTACAGTATTTCATATACTTTATAAAAAAGAATAATTGTATTGCAATTGGACTTCGAACTCGCATTTGAGTTATAATTTTGTATTGCAATTCAAAAATCTTTTTTAATTCATTGATAAACAAAATAAAATGATCAATACAAAATTAACTCTTTGGTATTTTATGTATACAGTTTCTGAAAGATATGAAAAATTCTTTCCTATTTTATCCATTTGGTTTTTCTTATGATAATGTTTGCTATGTGATTTACAAGAAATAAGAAGCAATTTATTGTAAAAATTTTCAAAATTTTGTTTCCCTCATCTTGTAAAACAACTAATTAACCACTATAATCACAAACAACCAATACCAATATATATAATACATACAGATTAATATAACAGAATGGCTATTGTATAGTATTGATACAAAAAATTTAAACCAAATGTGCAAAAATTAACAATCAAAAAACTTATAAAGATAACTTTCAAATATGAATAAAATACAAAAAAAGTTTATATTTAGGTTTTATTTCTCAAATAAAAAAACTTAATACATAATAATTACATATTTAATAATTACATATATATAAATACATATTTTGCAATTATCTTTTTTAAAATAAACCTACAATATTTGAAAAAAAAAAATCATCACTTAGAAAATTTATTTTGAAGAAACTGGAACAAACATATGAATATAACTTCTAATTTAAGAGATTCATAAAGTAAAATACTTTTTTTAAAACATTTATTTCTCAAAGTTAATTATTGTCTATCATAATTAATAACAGTATTTTTTCTTTGTATTCTTTCTGCCATCTATTAGCACTTTTTACAATATATCCATAATGAGTTCAGCAAGATTACAATGAAATCAGATCTATGTTGCACAATGGTATCCAAAATTCCAGTATGTTGCATACATACAGATTGGACAATTGTTAGATTCAATTCCAGATGTTCCATATAAATGAGTGTTTTTTTGGCAGACTTACATTTTTAAGAAAAATTAAAATTATGTTGGATTATTGAATTATTATTGTGATTACTCAGTATTCAGTCATAGATTAAACCAAAGTTGTATTAGTGCACTCAAGCTTTTTGATACAATGGTCATGATAATTGAGATGCACACACATGAATACAAAGTGGCCATTATTTTAAGGGTTATAACTTATTTTTAACTCTATTACAGTAAAATATACAACAACAACATAATGATTGAGACGAGGGAAAAAGAAAGAAATTCAACTGGTAAAATATAATAAATCTATGTTTATTATTTATAACTAGTTAACCAACTAGATAGGAGATGCATTCCATGTATTCCTTCTAAAGTTACTATAAAATCAAATATAATTTGTTAACAGATTGAAACTAAAGTCAACCTAAAGACATTATCAAAATATGAATTATAAGTGTAAATACTTTGTGATACAAAATAAAGTAATCTTCCAGAAACAAAACATTAATCAATGTAAATAAAACTCAAACCTTCCTTAAAATTGATAGATAGGCCCTGGAAGTCTGGTTTAATATTTCCAACTCCTTTAACACTTCCAAATTCCTAAGCTGTTTGTATGTCATGTTTGTCATACTAGGGTAGCCTGTTTTAAGGAAGAAAAACAAATCAAGGGCATGGCAAGCTATATTCAACCTGACATAATAGCAAACAACACAGGTACACATTATTGGATATGCAATGAAAGAAAAATTTAAAAAAAATTTGAATACGTCAGAGTCTTATATGAATTCCAAAACAGAACGCTAATATCAGATAGATTCAATTTTTTAGGGAACTATCTGAGAAAGGTCTGAGATGGAGACTGAAAACATTAATAACATAATGGTTTTCACAATTACATGCAAAGCAAAATAAGGTTTTTGTGAATTTTATGTACAGTGATATAAAATATATATTAGACAGACCAGCATCTGATACTTAATTTAATTCTATCACATGAATAATCATCAATGTACAGAATTTTAAAAAAATTATATGATGTCCATGTGTCAAAAAAATGAACATGTTAGCATTTTTTGTAGCAAAGTAAATGAAAACTTTCATGAGTCTAGAAATAACTCATACTAAACACTAACACTACTGCAAAATCAATATATCTAATGTTGATAAAGAAAAAACAAATCTCTTCAAAATAATCTACCACCACGTGATATTTTGTGTTTTTCATTATCACGTAATTGCTTTGTGATATGACTTGCAGATTACACACAAAAGATCAATGATAAAATATTTCATAAAATATCAATAGACATAATATAAGTACTTTGTGCAGTTACTTTATTATATAATAAAGTTTGATATATTTTTAATAATCTCTCAAGGATACTGATAAATACTACTATTACTAAAAGTAAACAGATATACAGGTAACCCCCGTATAACACGGCACTTCTATAGCATGGATCCACTCTAACATGGTTCGAGAATTGGTACCACTCCCGTATAACACGGTACTGTTATAGCACGGATTCACTCTGACATGGTTCGAGAATTGGGTAAAACCCTCCTACAACATGAAATGTAATAAATTTTTACATACTTAAGTAATAATAGTTCACGAAAATAATAATTTTCGTGAACTATTATTACTTAAGTATTATTATAATAATTTTCGTGAACTATTAGTACTTAAGTATGTAAATTTTCTTTTCTCGCCTTCTGTCGATACACATGGTCCTTCTCGAAACTTGTTTCAATGTTGCCAGATCGCGACGCTTCTGCTTCTGATGTTGCCGAATGTTTTTCCCTTATTCCATACTTGCTTTATTCTTCATAAGTGCTTAGCACCATATAAGGAAATTTATAAAGACCTTTTAACTAGAAGCAAGCAATCTAAAATTACATACATTTTGCAAAAGGTAAAGCATGGATCTGAAGATAATGCAGAAAAATGCTCAGAGGATAAGGATAACTTGCCAAAAAGAAAACGCTCTCGGTTAATTAATAGTGTTTTTAGTGATGACGAAGAAAACATTGTTTAATTTATATTAATATGTATCACTTAAAAAAATTTTAATGAAGATATTTATCTTAATTATGAAAATATACTAGCATGTTTTTTAATTTTTGGAACCTAACCCTCCTTTTCGTACTAGTTCTTTGTTTCGCATAACACGGCAATTTTTTGGAACATAACTACCGTGTTATACGGGGGTTACCTGTACAGTATTTGGAATTTTTATAATTCATTGATTTTAAATATCTATCCATTATTAATATATTGCTGAGTATATTTACACATATGCAAGTAGTGAATTTCAAAAATGAAGTTTAATTAAAACTTCACTATGATAGAAGAAATTATATGTAGTTTTGGAGCATTTCTTCTATGAATTTTTAATTGTTTACTTGTCCTGAATATTTTATAATACAATAAAGCTTCTTTATAATTATATATATATGATAAACATCATTTAAGTTTTTGTAGATATCTGTTCTAAAAAAATTAGTCCTGAAAGTAATAATAAGACATTTATAACAACTTAAAATAATTTGTGGAAAGTGTTCATTTTGTCTTCTTAATACCCATAGGGAAGAAAAAGGTTTAAAGAAATGCTTCATATTTATATTTTCAAAATATTTTTTTAAACTTAAATATGATGAAAAAATTTACTTCTTCAAAAACTGATTGTATGGAATTAAAAAAAAAACACACACACTCACAAAACCAGTAAAAATTAAAATACTTACTAATATTTTGTTCAAATTAATAAATATTTTAATCTTTTCACTGGCTTTGGATATGTGTGTATGAGTTTTATTCCATACAACTGGTTTTTGAAGTAGTGAATGTGCCAAAACACATGCACTTAAAATTATTTTTAAAGCTTGTTTTGATTATAATTTTAATATTTTAATTCAAGTTATATGAATAAATTATTTTCTTTTTGGGGTAGATGTTTTCATCTGTTGGCACCTGAATATATATATATATATAAAATTATTTAGTTGAAAGTACCTCTTATCAAAATATTGAAATGAAATTGCAATATGAGGTTATTTTTTAAATGCTGAAATTTTGTAGAAATTTACAAATGAATATCAAAAGTGAACTTTT
This sequence comes from Centruroides sculpturatus, assembly GCF_000671375.1. Taxonomy (NCBI): domain Eukaryota; kingdom Metazoa; phylum Arthropoda; class Arachnida; order Scorpiones; family Buthidae; genus Centruroides; species Centruroides sculpturatus. The sequence continues at coordinate 375,886 of NW_019384725.1, forward strand.
AATTAATTTAACTTTTACATATTTCTTACTCTTATTATTGCATTTTATAAGTTATGATGAAAACTCAAACAAATTAAAAATAAAATGTTTTTTTAAATATCATTCATTTGAGTTGTTAAATTTGTCTAATAACCAAATTGATCATTGGACAAATTTATTTTTATTATATGTTAAATATAGTAAAAATATCTATGATGACAACTGATATGTCTTAAATTATAGTATGTAAAACACAGAATTTTCTATTTTTATTTTGTTTAATAAAAATATTAATTCCAATTTGCAGTGGTGTGCCATGACATTTGATGATAGGGAAGATGTGTTTTGTAAGAAGCTGATTTCCAGGGGCAATCAGTTAATTGCACATTAGTGATTGTCTATGGTCCATTCATGTTTGTTTGTTCGATAAGCCAGTAAAAACCGTAGACTTCTCTAAATGTATTTTTAATGTTGCAATTACATTCTGAATCACTAGCCACAATATAAGGCTAAAATTTAAAATAATTTGGTACTTGGTAAACATACTTGGTAAAATGTGTGGTGGATAGGTACATACCTGGTATAAATTATTCTTCAATTGTATGAATATAGTTTTAAAGAAAATTATAATTAAATATAGCTTTGTAATGTACATAAAAATAACAAAATCTTCTTTACTTTTTAAATCTTAAAACAATCCACTTAGTCAAATAGCTCCCTACCAGTGGCTAATAGATGGAATCAGACAGTCCTGGTAGGTCAGCCAAATCCCGAGGGTGCCAATACTGGTCAATGTCAAATGCTTCTTTTGTCACATCACTAGTATACCTCAAAGAATGCGATAGGGTTGTTGTAAATTTTAAACGTTTCTCACCATAGCTGTAAAAATCTACATATGTTAAACTTAATACTAAGTACATTGTCTGTCATTTGTTTTCTAACTAATTCATTTTAAGACCAGATGTCCATGGAAATTTCCAAAATTTACAACTTTTCGGTCACTCACATTGAACAGGAAAAATTTCTGTCTTTATTACATCTAATATTACAAAGAAATCAATTCCCACTGTATTCGGCTAGTGATTGGTTCAGTTAAGCTTTTGTTTAAGTAAAATTCCAGCTCTCAACAGTAGGGTTTTACTTATGCCCCTAATTCCCTAATCTCTTAATTATTTAACTACTACTTAAGTAGAAATAAGTTGAAACTGGTTACTTTGTACTTGAATATTTGTAGTCTTGGGAAAGAAGTGGAAAGACAGATTTTTTATGACAATGGATACATAAATCATAAATTTAAGGAAAATAAATTCTAGAACATATTTTTGTACCTTGTGCATCTCATTCATTAAATTTAGTTGTAAATGATGCTGTCAAAATAACAGTTAATTTTTTAACATTGTACAAGAATTATACATGTTTATTTCTGCATCCCCTTACAGAGGGGACATACTAAACTGTAATATCACTAGTTTAACATTGAAATCGGCAAGTAATACAAGATGGGAGAGCAGATTAAATATATCAAATATTTTAATGGATTTTTTTAAACTCCTGTTAACTAACAATAGAGAATTATCATAAAAACATACCAGTAAACTCATATCAGTTTGGTTAAGTTATAAATCTACTTGTGATCCACATAATGGGATGAGGGTGGCCAAATATCTAGCACAGGCAGCTAACAGCTCAGAATTGGTCCTGGATAGAATCATTGGAAGCATTATATGATATTTTGGTGTAGCATCCACCAGCTAAACAGCGAGGTTGGTTCTCTGTAAAGCATATGTGCAAATGCATATAATCTGGCTGCTTTACACCATTCAGATATTTTTGCTGTGGAAGCTGTCCCGTATTCAACAATGCAGTGCTTCCATTCTGCCATTGATATTCGAATATACAATAGCAATCTTATCGTTTTTTCCACATATAGTATAGAAATTTGTAATAAGATACATAATGCGGTTATAATAAAATATTAATTTTAATTAATTTAATTCAAAGTATGTTAAAATATGAAAATAATTGCACAATATGTATTTATAGTTTAGAAAATACAAGGGAAGTGGTGCTTCCACCACTTCCAAGGTCAGCACACTACTGCCAATTTAATTTACTTACTCCTATTTGTAGTTTATTCTTATTTCATAGTAGCATAGAAAGGGGTCAATGAATTAAATCTAATTTTGAAAAGGAGTCCATGAGCAAAAAAGTTTGGAAACCCATGTTCTAAATGAAATATGAACAAATGAGCAATAGTCGAATTTTATTATCTAATAATATAATTAAAATTTTGATGTTTTTATATTAGTGAAAGATAAATGTGTTTGATACTTACCTCAAAACTAAAACAGAAACTGCAACTAATGTATATGCCAAAAGTGTTCCAATAGACATCATGCTGGCTAATTCGTCAACATTAAACAACATTGCCAGTAACGCTAAAAAATGTGATAATCTTATATTTAATTTTTTATTTAGAAAACATTTTAATGTACTGTTACAAAATTGAGTGATTTATATAAATTTCAAACAAAACACTTTTTTTAATAATAAAATAAATAATATAAAAAGTTTATAAAAGAAAAATCAATCTGATATATTATTTATTTAATTTAATATTTTTAAATTATAAGTTAAAAAAGATATTAATAAAAAACTTGAATAGATGTATCTTGAAATTTGTCTATTGACAATAGAAAATCTAATTGAATTAATTAATGCAACTTTATCAGTGAGTGAAGACAAAAGAATTAACTTTTTTGACTGATTAATGGGCATCCAATTATGAAATGTGCATTTATTAATTCAGTTGAATTTCTAGTGGCTAGGTCTTCATCTTTAGAAAATCTAATACAAAATATCATATATTTAGAATCCATTGGAGTTTTTTACAATAATGTCTCCTTAAGTTACTTAGCCTTCCCTGTATGTTTATAATTATTAAGTGATGCCGACTAATTCATACTGTAAGATAGTCGTCAGCCTTACTAAGGCTAGAGTGAAGCTGGGTTTTTTAATGAACTGTAAGAGAATACGTGTGTTCCCTATGACCATATATCGCATTTGCCTACCACCAGGAAATGAACCATTACGCAATAAAGTTAGATGGATGTGTATGAACAAGGCCATCAGGATGATCAGGAAATCCATTTATTCTAAATTGGTGGATCTTGTCAACATTGAAAACAAGTTATTTCAACAAGACCCTTGAGTTTTGGCCCTCGAAAACGCAAAAATTATAAACATACAGGAAAGGCTAAGAAGTATCATATATTTAGATCCATAAGGGACATAGGGGATGTATTCTGTCCAATATTTTTGTACTTGCAAATTGTATGCCCACCCAAGATTATGTATTATTTTTTATTATTTTATATCATACTACAAAAATTATGAGAAAAAAAAGAGTACACTGCAAAATATTCCTAATGTTTTATATATACAGTATATATATGAAAATCTGACAGTAAGAAATTTTTCTTACTCATTATTCTCAGTATGACGCCCCTAACACACAGGGTTGTGGAAATAAATCCAGAATTTCTTTGTGGCCAATCTTAAGCAGTCTTGGAGATAAGACTGTTGATTAAATTATATGCATGTTTCAAGTTACTCAAGAAGAAAGCACTGAACAGTCAACAACTGGGACCTTCTCAATATTATGAAAATGCAACTGAAAAGCTGCTATACTGGAATCACTGCACTGGAAAGTTGCACTCACAAATCAGGACATGGTTTGACAACAAAATGATGCAAGTTTACAACATAGCCAAGAAGTTCAGAGAATCTGACAACAAGGAGGATGTGACTCCTAACAGGGCAACTTACAGTAAGAATTCTGATTGCAAGAGAAGTGTGGAATTTGTAGCAAAATTGAAAGAGAAGATCAATCAAGATGGTGTCTAGAGCATGAGTGATCTCACAAAAGAAATGGGCATAGCAAGATCAATGATCAGTCTGACAGTGCATCAGAACCTGCAATATTATTCTTTTGTGACAGGGTTGTTGAATTAGGAATTACCAGCTCTTGACTGAAAAGAACAAGGAAACTGAAGGATCAGGCTCTGGTTCTGACTTGTGGCCTGACTGAAATTCCCTTTACTACATATGGGGTGTAGTCAAGGCAAAGTATCACAATACCAATGATATTCTAAAGGCTTCCATTGTGGAGGTGATGAGGAACATAGACAAGGTGCAGGTCAAGCACACATACAGCTGTTTCAGGTCAAGTCTGGAAAAAGTCATGGAATCTACATAGAATAATTTCATTCTGTATGTTGTATACTATTTTTATACCAATTTTCATAAAAACATATTAATTTTTCCTCTATTTCTAATTGTTTTTCATTATATGACGACTTTTCTGGATTCACCTTGATGACTCTGCATATACATATACAGATTAATGTCAATGCAAAATAATCAAAAAATTTATTTCTTTATTTTAATAATAATAAAATATCTAACACAGTAATAAATTATTATTTAAATTGGAAACTCATGTAAATTATCAAAACTACAAAGCCAGAAAAATCAATAATAGAATTCAGAAATTCTATTTGATATAACCTTGAATTTTTATTAATTAACAACAACATTTTTGAAAACATTCAAATTTATTATAAAAAAAGTGATGCTCAATTTATATCAAAAATATCATTTGAAAAGAATTTTCAAAATTTTCTGTAAGAGTTCAAAATTTTCTGTTATATTGTATCAACTTCTCTCTTAAATTGCTCTTTGTTAAACATCTGCTTGTACAGAAAATTAGAAGTAGAATCATTGATTACTATGGAGTTATTTTATTGATTATAAATATGAAAACAGCAACTATATCTAAACTAGAAGAAATAGCAACAGGAGAAATAGAATAAATCTGGATACAGTATATAGTGCTACACATCATATACCTATTTTTAGTACTAGGGTACTCAAGTATATTCAGATACACCTGAATATTAACTAAAAAGTTATTAGTGCCCTGATATCAGTTTAAAAGACTTTTTAAAAAATGATTGAAATTACAAAAAATTTTTATTAATCATTTTAGCTGTTTTTAGTTGAATGTTCTAATGAATTACAGTTTTCAATTTTTAAAAGATTGATATTGTAAACTGAAATTTTCAATTACAGTAATACCCCGAACTTACGTGATAGGTGAGACTGAGTGATAACCATAAGTCGGGGTATAATTTCGCAATTTGTTTAAAATCCAAGTTGGTTGTATATAAGCTAATAAATGTTCTCGTTAATCTTATCTCGTCTTTTGATTCGTTCACGGTTACAAGAAATCACCATATAGAGTCTCTCGAGTCTCCGTAGATATAACAAACACAGAAATAAATAACACAAAATAAATTGTAGCTATGTGTTGATTCTGCATGACACGTCCAAAGATGTAAGCTGAACAATAGTGTGGGGGGAGTGAGTAATCGAGAGTTGCGTGGCGCTCAAACAAAAGACGAATCGACGAGATTTGAAAATCGTGTAACTCTGGGTTCATGTAAGTCGGGGTAGCGTAAGTCGAGGTATTACTGTATTTTTTTTCTAATTAACAATTTTAACTATCTTTATAGAATTGTTGAATTCTTAAAATTTAAAATAAGACATTTTATTATACAAAAGATCTCATTTGAATGAAAATGATCATTAAAATAAATAATTCCATTTAAATTACAATTATTTGTCATTTTTATACTTTTCTTTCATTTGTAGATAAGTTTAACATCTGCTTTCAAACTGTGGGTGCAAACACAATAATTCTGCTAAATTCAGAAAAAGCTAAAATATTTCAAAAAATTTTTTATCATTGTTAGACTATTAAGTGTTGCGGAATGTTCTCTCAAATTTATAATATTGCATACTATACAGCACAAATTTAAATATATCAATTGATATTTCATTATGATATATATATATATATATTTATTTATTATAACTGATTACGGCAGTATTACACTAAAAACATTTTAAAAATATCTGTTTCTCTTAGAATGTTAACAAATAGGACATAAAACCTATTTGAAATCAAATTAAACTAGAAATATGTAATTTTTATTTGTAAAATTTTTGATATTTCATAACTTTGTTTTTTAGAGAGATATAAATAGAATACAATTATTGAATAACCATGAATATTTAAAATAGTTATGTCACAAAGAAAAACCTCTGCCATTAACCACTCATCACTATATATTCATTATTTGTTCATCATGAGTTATTGAGTATTCTTTTACGTAGTGAAAAAGTAATTTCTAATATAATTTGTGATTAATTTGATTTATTTAAAGTGTTCAAGAAAAACTAACTTATAAAATACTTTCAAATATAGGAGAATAATTAGCAGAATAGCAGAGTACAAAAAGAGAAAAATAGAAGATGAAAGAAGAAAATTATTAAATAATTATCTACTCTTAGTAATTAAAAAATTAATGTAATACAATAATTTATAAGTTCCTTATACTCTAAAAATTTATTTTCTTTCTTCTGTGTTTGGAGTTAGCTGTATACTTTTATTCAAAGTATGCAGCTAACAAGAAATAAAGAAGAAAATTGATAATTGAGAATTACAAACATGAATATAGAACATTTCTTTGTTAAATCTACATTCAATCAATATTGTCAGACTTAGGAGATTTATAACTTTGCATAAGGAAATCTGAAAATAAATATTACTGTACAAAGTTTTTTCAAAAATATTAGCTTACAGAAAAATGATATAATAGAAATTAAAACAAGTAATAAATATATTTGGACACAATGCAAAACATTCAAGACATAAATTAAGACTCTCAACATCCAATAACATTCTGCATATAATGGTAACTGATGGAGAATAATTAGACATGTATTTATAAGTACACAAATTGATGAAAAAATATTAGCTTTTTATTCACATGTATTTGTGAAATCTGCAAATTTAACACAGTTGTCGGGAAAAAAAAAATGTAAACAACTCCGATAGCAAAATAATTGTGAGAATTAGAGCGGAGGTCACCATTTGTGATAACAATTAGATGGGAAAGTTGACACATAGGTGTCAAGAATGCACTGTTATTGCCAACATTTGATGATCCTGTGACTCCTTTCCCACGACAATCGAATAAAATCTTGAGCCCCGGAAGCTCAGGGCAATCCAAAAAAAGTTATACTTGTCAATGTGTGCATCTTGTCTCCCGGACCTCCATACAACGGACTCAAACAAACGGAAGGAGAAGATATAGGTAGAAGACAGACCACAGCTTTGAACTTCCATACTTATCGCCATACTACGCCGGACTACGATTGGTATGTGTCGAAAGCCCCTCCTGCAAACTGTGGAGGTTGCGGGAGGGGCTTGAACCCGCAACCTGGCAGTTATGCTTGCCAGTACACTTGCGTAACTGGCAAGTGCACCACATGGCAAGCGGAGGTTGCAGGTTCAAGCCCCGTCCCGGGCCAATTTTTTATTCCAGAAGGTTCTAAATTTATTTAATAATTTATTTATTTTAATTATAATTATTAATTTACTTAAGAGATGGCTCCTAACGTCTACCTCTAATGTCAAATTACTTTATACTAATCATTTAATTAGCCATATTATAGCCCGATATTAAGGTGATTGTTTGGTGATTTATTGTATATTTCTCGGGCTTTGAGTTGTTATTATTTATATATGACATTACATGCACCTTCCTTGCTTTCACTGATGAAATTTGTCATTATAGACCAATAGTCAAAGTCAAGTTTGGTAAGTGGTCAAAATGTTTTTCCCCTTTCTTCCCAGTGCAAGATCACAGAATTCATATGACACTTAAATACAGAAGTAATAGTTTTAACTTGCTGAATGATCTCTCATAGCTGGCAATGGAAACTGCAATGGCTTATCATAGACACTATTTTCTATAGATGTAGAAAACATTTTATACAGTGGTGTATTTTCTGTTATATACTTCGTAGTAACATTATAAAAATCAATTAATTTTTCATCAATCTTTCTTTAATCATATAAGTAAAAATCAAATTTAATAACATTAAATAATATATCAGAGAGATCATATAGTTATAATAGTNTACACTTGCGTAACTGGCAAGTGCACCACATGGCAAGCGGAGGTTGCAGGTTCAAGCCCCGTCCCGGGCCAATTTTTTATTCCAGAAGGTTCTAAATTTATTTAATAATTTATTTATTTTATTTATAATTATTAATTTACTTAAGAGATGGCTCCTAACGTCTACCTCTAATGTCAAATTACTTTATACTAATCATTTAATTAGCCATATTATAGCCCGATATTAAGGTGATTGTTTGGTGATTTATTGTATATTTCTCGGGCTTTGAGTTGTTATTATTTATATATGACATTACATGCACCTTCCTTGCTTTCACTGATGAAATTTGTCATTATAGACCAATAGTCAAAGTCAAGTTTGGTAAGTGGTCAAAATGTTTTTCCCCTTTCTTCCCAGTGCAAGATCACAGAATTCATATGACACTTAAATACAGAAGTAATAGTTTTAACTTGCTGAATGATCTCTCATAGCTGGCAATGGAAACTGCAATGGCTTATCATAGACACTATTTTCTATAGATGTAGAAAACATTTTATACAGTGGTGTATTTTCTGTTATATACTTCGTAGTAACATTATAAAAATCAATTAATTTTTCATCAATCTTTCTTTAATCATATAAGTAAAAATCAAATTTAATAACATTAAATAATATATCAGAGAGATCATATAGTTATAATAGTGCTATAAAAATTATTTAACAAACTGTTTTTATTATAGTATAAACTAAGTTTTACTAAACAATACAAAATGAGTGTGGAAAACAATATTTGAGGAATATATTTAAAAAATAATCAAAAATATATACAAAATTTATATTAAAAAAATTCATTTTCTAACATTATTTATGCAATTTTGTGCACATCTATTAACTTTGTATTGTTAAGATATTCTGCAACTATAAAAACTTTTAAAATATAATATTTGAAATTCATGTAGAAAAGAAAACTTTGCTTACCTGTTAAAATACCAGAAATAATTGTGGCTATAATTGGTGTCTTAAATCTCTGATTTATTCTTGAAATAAATTTAAAAATCAATCCATCATTTGCCAATGCAAAAAGAACTCTAGGAAGTGGGAACATTCCTCCTAACATGCTATAAAAATATTTTTAATAAAATTTACATTTATGATAATAACTAATTCTATTATCAGATAAACATCTAAACTATAAAAGTAATGTATAAACTCCATGTGTGGAAAAAAATATTAAAAATATCCTAAAAATAGATACTTGATCTAGCTTATTGCCGAAGAATATCAACTTGAAATTTATCTGAGTATTATAAGTAGTTAAATTATCAAGATATTCCAAGTTGATGATTAAACTTAATACTGTAATTCCTTAACAATGATAGAAAAACCAATTTTATTAAAAGTAGAATTTCACAAATTCATTGAATAAAAAAGATGTTTGATCTTAAATAGTTTTTCTGTCTGGATCTTGGTGTTTTCTGGATACACACAGAAATTATTTGTAATAAATTTAATGCAATAAATGAATTACAGTAATTATAATTTTTTTCATTGAAAATAATTTTTATAATGATAATTACATGTTCTCATTATGTTTATATCATAAATTTTTTTTAGAATATTCAGTTTGTCACATTTTATTTTTGCTACTTATTATTTTGTTATATGTTTTTGCTATTTTTTTTGTCATTACAGTTGAAATACATTTTACTACTCTTTTGAATTATACAAAAAAAATTAAGTTCAAATTAAAAATCAAAATTTTGCCTAAATTGTTATTTTACTCNCTCAAAACTAAAACAGAAACTGCAACTAATGTATATGCCAAAAGTGTTCCAATAGACATCATGCTGGCTAATTCGTCAACATTAAACAACATTGCCAGTAACGCTGTTAAAATACCAGAAATAATTGTGGCTATAATTGGTGTCTTAAATCTCTGATTTATTCTTGAAATAAATTTAAAAATCAATCCATCATTTGCCAATGCAAAAAGAACTCTAGGAAGTGGGAACATTCCTCCTAACATGCTATAAAAATATTTTTAATAAAATTTACATTTATGATAATAACTAATTCTATTATCAGATAAACATCTAAACTATAAAAGTAATGTATAAACTCCATGTGTGGAAAAAAATATTAAAAATATCCTAAAAATAGATACTTGATCTAGCTTATTGCCGAAGAATATCAACTTGAAATTTATCTGAGTATTATAAGTAGTTAAATTATCAAGATATTCCAAGTTGATGATTAAACTTAATACTGTAATTCCTTAACAATGATAGAAAAACCAATTTTATTAAAAGTAGAATTTCACAAATTCATTGAATAAAAAAGATGTTTGATCTTAAATAGTTTTTCTGTCTGGATCTTGGTGTTTTCTGGATACACACAGAAATTATTTGTAATAAATTTAATGCAATAAATGAATTACAGTAATTATAATTTTTTTCATTGAAAATAATTTTTATAATGATAATTACATGTTCTCATTATGTTTATATCATAAATTTTTTTTAGAATATTCAGTTTGTCACATTTTATTTTTGCTACTTATTATTTTGTTATATGTTTTTGCTATTTTTTTTGTCATTACAGTTGAAATACATTTTACTACTCTTTTGAATTATACAAAAAAAATTAAGTTCAAATTAAAAATCAAAATTTTGCCTAAATTGTTATTTTACTCTGATTTCTTAAGTGGTCCTAATAATTTGGCCAAGGGACTGTATATATAATATATACTTAGTGGCTTAAAAAAACATAGTTTTGCACTATTAATCATGGTTAATAATTAGTAGTATAACATCTGTTTAATTGCTATCCAAATTTAATTTTTAGAAAACCAATTAAATAACATGAATTCAAGAAAATCTGTTAAAGAAAACTATGTCTAAAACTTTCCTCAAAAATATTTAGTCATAATAAATTTATTTATACATTTCTGGTTGTTTGATGTTATACAAAACAGAGCCAACTATTGTTTGGGGAAAAATCACACCAAGAAAGATCTACTCAATTGGGACAAAATTTGATGTTTACTGTAAATGTGCAAGAAAAGAAATTAAATTTCAGAACATAAAGAGCTATACAAGCTGAGGAAAATCAATAAGATGATCTGCCTCTTGCCTGAATACAAACTGTTACCAGTCATGGCATTGATTCATAACATTAATGGATGGTGTCCTGAGGGATTTCTTGCCAAACAGNTTTACAACCTTCACTATATAATTAACACAACAATGCTCAGTTTATTAGATTCCTTGACCATTAATTGCAGCTGTCCTCACACGTATCGCTGTGACTAAGTGATACAGTTATACAACAAAGAGAACAAACTAATCCGAATCACAATATGTTTTCACAAAATAGATAATTACAAGTATATACATTACTTAATAAAATATGAATTTTCTGATATTGAATATATTTTTAAGCAAAAAAAAATGCATCCATTAGAAGTTACTTTTTGCACTGTATAAACAATATCCACATCTAGTGATGTTCTGTTGTTAATACTGTCCAACAAACATTTCTGAAAACATTCACAAAGCCGATAATGTTTTATCTGCCTTGGACTTATTGAACTTTAATGCTCTTCACACAATGCTTTTCACTGTGATGTAATAAATGCTATGGGTAGTAGAGCATTGCATATATGTTTATCTTATCAGAAACTTATTTGATGTCATGAGAATTGTGGAATTTCTGGAAGACTCCATGCTGGAAACAAACTAAACAGAAATATTTGATAGTTGTTGAGTTTAATGGAAGTTGTTTAAAACATAATAAACAAATTTTATTCATTTTTGTAACATGTTCATGCCAAACAAGTTAAGAAATAAAAAGGTATTTCATAAAATTCAACATGCCTTTCACAAATTAATGCTTCTTTAAAATATCTTTATTGTTTTTTTCACCAATATATTTAGCAAGTTGAACTTCATTGAATTTAAACTTGTAAAATGGATTCTCACAAAAATGCACGTTTGATGTTATACAAAACAGAGCCAACTATTGTTTGGGGAAAAATCACACCAAGAAAGATCTACTCAATTGGGACAAAATTTGATGTTTACTGTAAATGTGCAAGAAAAGAAATTAAATTTCAGAACATAAAGAGCTATACAAGCTGAGGAAAATCAATAAGATGATCTGCCTCTTGCCTGAATACAAACTGTTACCAGTCATGGCATTGATTCATAACATTAATGGATGGTGTCCTGAGGGATTTCTTGCCAAACAGTGTTCAATTGGTGAGCTAAGTTTTTAACATTCCTTGATGGTTGCAGACCCAATCCCATCAGGCCCCAAATGTGCTCATTTCAGGAGAGATCTGACAATCTGGCTGGTCAAAAAAGGATGACTCAACCACAAAGACATTCAAATGAGAGGCATGCATGACCAGGAATTGTCTTGTTGGAAGTAAGCCTGGAGTGCTGCAAAAGGAATGGTAACACAACCAGTGTGGTGAGTTGGTAAACAAATAGTTCAACTTCAGCAAATTTGAAACATGTGATTCCGACCTGTCACACTAGGATTTCTTATAAAAGGAATCATATCATTAGGTATCTGAATATTTTTATCTAAATTTTAGATAAAAATATTCAGATATAATACAATAAATGAAAAAAACAACAATTTGATTAATTAATGACATAATGAATTGGTTTCCGAAATAATTTCTCTCACTCTGGTTAGTATGAGAATAGTTAATTTTCAACCAATGGTCAACTAAACTCAAGTATATTGTATAATTTTAAAATATAAATTTTGGAAAAAGTATACCAGTCATCTTGAACCAATATGTACAATCTTGCCCCAAGACATTAAACCAGTGAATAATAAGCCGGAACAATTCTATTAATTACATTTTTCAGTTTTTGCTTCCTTCTTTAGTTTATTGCAGTTAGATTCTGATCTGCACTAGTCATTCAGACTTGGTTCAAAATGAAACTCATCACTGAAGACAATTTGCACCCAATCAGAACAATTCCACATTGGTTGAGCTCAGAACCACTGCAATCCCTCTTGATAATGCCTAAGGGTCAATGGGTGTTGTGAGGTAGATTATTTTTTTGTTCATTTAGTCTGTTGTCTGTTAAATTGTTGATTCAGGTTTCTTAATATAAAATACAAGTCAGTATGGTCAATATGTAAATATAATTCAGAGAAAAACAAAAAATTTTCTAGTAAATTAATAATTTTTCTAAGTTTTGAATACTTTCTCCAAAGATTTTACATCGAAAAGTTTTTATTTAATATCAAAAGTAAGACATTTTAAAATTGTACCATTACTATGATGATCCACATTGCATTGGTTGTATTTTGAGTAATTTAAAAGTTTAACAAAATAATTTTACTTTTTATAGTTATATAATATCACATGCAAAGAGAAATCATCATAAGTTCAGCTCAATTGAGGAAAAAGTTCTCTTCTTTTAATCAATAAATAATTAAAAAGGATGGAAGGCCATTATTCAAGAAAATAATACATGAATTTGTATTTTTGAATCTTCAATGTACTTTTTTTTGCACTTCTTTCTGCAACTATTTTTAGTTATATATTTATTTTATTGTATGTAAAAATATTGTTAATTTTGTTTAATAATTGTTAATAAAAATATTTAGTTTTAATAAGATAATTTATTCAATTATTTTTCTTAATTTGAAATAAATGTCTTAGGAAAATTGTCGTCAAAATTATAAATTTTGCTGGTGAAGAAAATTTTAATAGCCAAATAACCATGAAACCAATGCAAGTATATTAACAGTTAATTACAGAGAAAAAAAATACTATATGGTACTGTATATATAAATATATTAATTGCTGAAAAATGTTATAATATAGGGACAGCCTTCTTATATATACAAATGGATGGTATAATTAAGATTAAACTTAATCCAAACTGTTTTACTCAGAGCAAACACTTCTCTTTAGAAAAAATTTATGCTTTTGTAAAGAAGTTTGTATTAAAATTAAAAATTTAAATAAATAAATTTACCTGGTAGATAATCCAGCAAGAGCTCCAACAGATATTATCCATTTGGCACTTGTCCAACCAACTTTTGCAAATACATTTGGCAATGGAGCTGAATCAGACTGATCATAATAAGGCCACATCAAAGTCTGAATTGCCGACACACTAAAGTATGCCAAAAAACAAACTACCAACGATCCAACTATTCCAATTGGAATAGATTTTTGTGGATTTTTCACTTCTTCTCCTAAAGTTGCTACACAATCAAATCCAACAAAACTGTAAAAACATACAGCAGCTCCTCGTAGCATTCCACTTATACCATATGGAAAAAATCCACCATCTCCTCTGTCTTTAGGAATCTACATTTAAACACACAGTTAACATTAATTAAAACTAAGACATGAAAGTAAAGAATTTGTTTCAAAAAATATTATTAATTCAATTAAGAATTTAATCAATCTTTTCTCATTTGAATTCACAAATTTTAATATGTATATTTTATAATTCTGATTTATCTAAAAAATAGACCCATATAAATTAACAATTATGCACATTAAAAAATATACACACTGATAATAAAAATGACAATCTATAATAAAACATTGTTACATTTAAAACTTATAGAATGTCTCAAAACATAAAGAGGTAGTAGTAATGTTTGAAAATATATACTGATTTTCTCATTACCCAAAAGTAGAGCATTCCTGTGAAATCGTTCATAAGCCAGAATAGCATAAAGTGAAAAAGCAGTTACCATTAATTTATATGGGAAATTTTTGAGCATTCCAGACCCAAAATTAACTAAATAAATCTTATCAAACACGTAAAACTTAAAATAATAACAACAAAAAGCAGGAATGGTATGATAAATACACAGCCAGTATTCTTTAGTTTTCTGCTAGTTATATCAAGTCTGGTAAGCACCACCACTTTTTCCATGCTAGTCTATCCTGCACTTTTATCTTTAGTTCCTTATAACTACCATCTTTTAAGTCCATTCTACCACTTTTAAGTCCAGTCTACCACTTTAATTCTCCTTTCCCCTCATTTCTTTTTACCTGCAACCATTCCATCCGTAATGTCATATTGTAAGCCATCCTTCTCAAATCATGTTCCCAATCCAATTAGTTTTTTGCATCTTTATTGTCTCTAATATGCTCCTTTTTCACCCACTCTTCTTAGGACATCCTCATTTCTCATCTTATCACTCCATCTGACTTTCTCTATTGTTCTCCACTGCCACAACTCTAGGACCTCTATTCTCCTAATGTTGCATTGTCTCAAAATCCAAGTTTCAGCACCATAGAGGAAAACACTCCAGATGTAGCATTTGACCAGCCTTTTTCTGAATTCTAATTTCGGAGGTCCATACAAATATGTTTTCATTTTGCTAAATGCCTCTTCCACCATTCCAATTCTCCACTTGATTTTTTTCCTGTGTAGTGTCTCTAGTTTACAAAAATATACATAGTCAGTGTAGAATGGGTAAAGAACAGAAGACTTTACAACCTTCACTTTATAATTAACACAACAATGCTCAGTTTATTAGATTCCTTGACCATTAATTGCAGCTGTCCTCACACGTATCGCTGTGACTAAGTGATATAGTTATACAACAAAGAGAACAAACTAATCCGAATCACAATATGTTTTCACAAAATAGATAATTACAAGTATATACAAGATGATAAACACACATGCTTTAACATGACGTCTCAACACTAACCATATGTGAGTGTCCTATCCAGCTTATAATAGTCCATAGTCCAGTAACCAAAGATGTGGCCACTAAATCCTGTTATGGCCATCGGCCATGATATTGTATATTTGTATATTTTACTTTGAATTAATCATAGCCTTCCTTCCTGTTTCTTTGTTCCTTCTAGAACCTTCTTATCTAACCCTTTTGTCCTTAGGTAGGATTGTCTTTTCCACGTAAATAAGAACAAAAGAGGGAGTGGAGCCCTGGGGCAAAATGGACAGAAAAAGAGTCACTCTGGGTGAAGATCCCGAAGAAAGCAGAAAGAAAAAGTGAGTGCTCATGACCTGAAGTTAAAGTTAAAAAGCAGCAAGAAAGAGGAAAAAAGAAAAGAGATGATTTAGAAAAAAAAAAAAACAGCCGTAAGGACAACAAATAATCCAAGGAAAAAGCAGAGTTTTTCGATATCGAGAAGTAGCTGTATAGACTTTACAGCAAAAGATATCAATATCAAGATATTTTTTGTGTAATTTTAACAGCACTGAAGAGGGGTTGGGAATATAAGCCAACCCGAAATGCATCTGAATTAGAAATTTTTAAATAAAACGTAACGTTTTCTAACCAATTGCTGTTCGTTCGTCTACCAATTATCTTTTTGGATTACAAAGACGCTACACACTGCAAAAGATAAAGTTGGCGCCATAATCCAAAAGCGTATATACATACCAAAAGAAATTCTGGGTATTTCCATTCTCCCTACATTTTGTTTCCGTATCCATCTGTCCTGTACTCTTATTTTTCATTAGTTATAAGATAGACATAAGTTAGACATAAGTTAGTTATATAATTAGTTTTTTTTATTATTTTGACGATTGTCATGTGTACGAATCCTGGAGATAGTGGAGGACAAGCCTATTCCTTTTTTCTTTGTGTATAGAAGCACAAAAGTAGCACGCTAATTGAATAATCTAATCAATATCAATTTTTCTAATTAGTCCCAAGACTTTTATTTACAACATTTATTAGACAATTATTTACTAAGTTTAAGGTAGCCAAGCCCATTGGGAAAGAAGCTGGGAATTTTTTCCTGAGCACAAAGAGAACTTAGAGGGACCCACAGTAGTTCCTATCCCTATAAAACTAATGTTACTTAAAAACAGTCTTAAAGATTTTATTTTCTATTTTTATTAACAGAAAAAAAAAATCTTTAAGACTGCTTTTTATTAATAAAGAAATATTATTAATAAAATGTTTTTGTTTTTGAAAAATAACAAATTATTTTTCAAAAACAAAAAAAAAAAAAAAAAAAAAAAAAATGGCAAGAGACCCAGTCTATCCTTTGGTCACATACAATCTCTTGATGACCCTGAAAATATATTTCCTTAATAAAAATAAAAAGCTAAATACAAGTATAATAAGAACATATGCAATATTCAAAAGTTTATTAAAGAAATTAAATCATATTATACAGAAAAACTTGAAAATGCAGGTTTACAAACCTATCTATTCTTTTAGAAATATTTGGGTTTAATGATAGACATAAATAGTCAATAGGCAACAATATATGATCACTGGCACCATAAATGATTTACTTTATAATATAAAGCTACCAGACATCTAAATAGTTTCATGGCCATTGCTTTTACTTAGTGATAATAATTAATTATCATCATCTAAAAATTCATGGTACTTAGTAAAATTTTTAATTGTGAAATATTAAATTACCAAAAGATGACAATTTCACAAAATATTGCCAAAATTTGAACAAACTATTTGGCCTTGACAACCAATTTTTTCTGTAGACAAATAATTTCTAATATGACTGTTTAGAGAAATTTGGTCACAAATTTAGCTGAATAGCAAAACTATTGCTATGTATGAATTGACACTCTAGCTCAGGCATGGCCAACATAAGGCCTGTGGGCCGGATCTGACCCGTCTAATGAATTTATGTGGCCCACGATCAATCTTTCAATATTAGCTACTCAAGTCCGAATAGCTCGATAAAAATTCTGACGCCTAAAAAAAATAAAGGTCAACAACTTACTGTGCATTTAGAGTTAACCCTCCATTACAAATCTCGTAAGTACAGTGTAAAATGTTGATAAAGCATGATAATGTGAAAAATGTATCTGTAATCACTATCTACAATTTAGTCTCTACGGGGTGATACCACAACGAGATCTCGCACCACGTCAAAATCTTCCTAGGGCAGTCTCTGGTTCAGCTCGTGAAAAGTTTTCTTTCCAATTCGGCCCAGGGCGAAAACTGTTGGCCACCCCTGCTCTAGCTGTTTATTGAATAAGTGCTGATAGTTTAAAAATTTGAGTCTGCAAGGTCCAAAATGTAAAAAAAAAGTTGACCATTGCACAACAGATTGTAAAGTATCAAAAAAAACTATAAATCTCAGTACTAGACTTTCAGACTACAAAACAAAAGTTATAATTTCAACAACAATAATTTGTATAAATCTCAAATATTAAAAATTTCAAATTCAATATTTATAACAATAAAGTGCTTAATTACAAAAATATAATTACTGAAAATCTCAATCTAATTAGGAAAAAGAACTTAGCAGAAGAAAAACCCTTGATCAGGACCAATTCAATCAATCATTTATCAATAGTGTATAGTTCCACAGTTATGCACTGACCAGGAGGAGTGAAGTCTAGCTTGGTGAAAGTCTAGAATCGTCATCACTGTTCATTTCCATATTGAATATGTTTACAAAAAAAATGTTTTCAAACTACTATCTGGTTACAAAATATAGTACATTATTTAATATTTTAATCATTTTTAAACCGTAAATTAGTGGGATACAATTTCATTCATTATGCAAATATTAGTATGTGATTATGCAAATAATGTACTAGCTGGAAGTGTTGAGATAGCAGTTGAGATTTAACATTATTTATTATCAAATATTTTTTTTAATTATGTAACTAAATAACTGTAAATAAAAATCTCTTGCTACCTGACAAATCTACTTTCAGAAATAAAACTATGTTACCCTGTGTAAATTGAATTTTTATCCACATTATTTGAAATTTGTTAGATTAATACAGTTTATAAATTGATAAGAAACATGTTAATCAATAGTAGTATATTGTACAGCAAGCAAATAGTCTTCCACTAAATGTTAATTGTTTTAATTACTATCTAGTATTTTATGGAGTGTTGCTAAATCTTTTGCTTTTTGCTTGTTTTGCTAAGTCTATTTATAGGTGAATACTTTTGTTTTCTTGTTATGATTTGTTATGGACAGTTCTCCCAATGATATGGTTATATTGTTTATTAATTTTTAATTTATAGTGCTGCCACAGATGTATTTTTGTAAATCCAATTGTAATATTTATAGTTGTTTAATCTAATCAATTTATAAGTTTTGTATTACTTGTAATATATTAATGTAATTGTTTTGTGTACAGATTTATATCTTTCCACATCACAGGTCATATAATCAAGTATGCTATTAAATTATTTAAACATTTAGCATTTAAAACATTGGTTAAGGCTAATAATTTCCTATTATCAACCATATGTTGAGACTAATTGAAAAAAAAAAAAAGCCTATTTATGATAACTATTATTAAGATAATGTTAACTACAACCAAAATTGATTACAACAAGCAAAATTTCATAATTGTTTTTAACGTATAGTACATGTCACTTCTGATAACATTAAAAAATTGACAATATCATGATTACAAAAGCAGATTCTAATTTAGCTTTATCTTACATATATATTTATAAATCTGCATAATTTTAAAAATAACATATGCATTACCTTAGATTTTGGAAGTTCCCAATTATGTATATCAGCTTTAAAAGAGCCACAAATGAGCACATATACTACAACTAATAAGTTAACAACAGTAAATACATTATTCAATTTTGATGACTCCTTTACTCCAAATGAAAGCAAAACTGTTAATAGCATAACAATTCCAAAAGCAAAAAAATCAGGATAAGATGACATGTTTGGAATATCTATTGGCATTACTTTTTCAAAAAAATTCTGTATTTTATTCCCAATCAAAGAGTCAACATAGCCACTGTAACCTCTGGCAACTGATGCAGTTCCAATGGCATATTCCAGGATGAGATTCCATCCAATAATAAATGCAATAAACTCTCCAACTGTAACATAGCTGTAAACATAAGCCGATCCTGCTTTTGGAACTCTCGCTCCAAATTCTGCATAACAAAGACCTGCAAAAACTGATGCAAGAGCAGCAATAAAATATGATAAAGTAACAGCTGGTCCAGCTTTAGTACTAGCAATTTGCCCAGCTAGAACATACATTCCAAGTCCCAGCGTACTACCAATTCCTAAGAAAGTTATATCAAATACATTAAGACATCTACTGAGTCGCGTTTCGTGCAAACCTCTTTCACTNCACAAATGAGCACATATACTACAACTAATAAGTTAACAACAGTAAATACATTATTCAATTTTGATGACTCCTTTACTCCAAATGAAAGCAAAACTAAAATAAAAAAAAAATAAAAAAAATAGATAAATACAAAAACTAAAATTAAAAACTTTATTTCAATAATATGTTTAAAAATTAAAATTAACAAAAATTAATTAATATAATAGCACTTAATGTAATAAATCATGCTTTATTGCCAAATAAAAGCATTAAAAGAATTTGTTTTATTACAAATCAAATAATAAAATATTTAAATAATTATATTGTAATTTCAATGATCGCTTCTCGGCCTTATGGCTAAGATCAAATGTGTAATTTCAATGATGGTTGAATGGCTGAAAAGTAAAGGAATCAGCCTGCTAGTCTCAGGTATGCTAGGTTCACTGAATTCTCAGAAATTTTTGTAATTTGTTACACACTGTTCTTCACTTCCAGATGTTTTATTATGTGTACCTGGACAAATCTATGATGACTATGAAGTGTCCACTGGACAGAAATACAGGGTGTTCTGTGAGAAAGTGGCAATATTTTTTCAGCATGTTCTAGAGACCTAAGGAATCCAAAAATTTCCTATAAACATAAGGTGACCAATCATCCTCCTTTAGGGAGGACAGTCCTCCTTTTGTAAGTTCCATCCTCCCTCAAAAAGTGTCTTCCTACATGTCCTTCTTTTCAATATTTGAAGACTAATCTGTAAATCTCCATATTTGATTGATGCTGAGCCGAGCCGTCACATGTGATGTGATGTGTTTGCATTTGACATGACGGATCATCAAGGCTCAGTACAGTGTGGCAAGACATGATTATGAGATGAATGCATTCTGCACGGGAAACCTTGAAAAAGCATGCCGCACACAAGTGGCTTTGTTTACTTCTTTCTGAAACACGACATGGCACATACGCATGCAGTAGAGTTTACTATAGTGTATTATTGTTGTAATGAATAAAATATTTCTTTTATTTACAATAATTTTTCTTTCAACTTATTTGTGTCCTCCTTTTCATTGTAAAAAAGTTGGACACCTTAATAAACATAGACCTTCAAGCACATTGTTTCAGTGCTAGGAGTTAAAATTCAGATTAATTGTGTTTATGATATTTTTGGGCCATATATCTTTCAAACACTCTACAAAATATTGCCACTTTCCCGTGGAACATTTTGTATACTAGCATTGTCTCTCATTTTAAAGGGTAACAGCATATTATAAAACTTTTGTGAGGAATGAAATTACCATTATTAAAAATAAATAATTTAGTAATTAATATAAAATTATATACCTTTTATGAAGTACAAAATAGTCAGCATATTACATTAAAAATTTATAATGAATGTCTGCTTTAAATTTCTTATTATTTTAAACCTTTAATTAATAATTTTACATAATTATAAAGATAAAATATATATGCAAAGAAAAAAAAAAAAAATCACCTGTTAATAGCATAACAATTCCAAAAGCAAAAAAATCAGGATAAGATGACATGTTTGGAATATCTATTGGCATTACTTTTTCAAAAAAATTCTGTATTTTATTCCCAATCAAAGAGTCAACATAGCCACTGTAACCTCTGGCAACTGATGCAGTTCCTATTAATATTAATAACAATAATAAATAAAACTACGGTATTTATTTATTACTTATCATTTAAAAGAAATAATAGAATAATGCTAAGATAATTCAATGCCGAAACATTCTATAATTAAAAAAATATATATACCAATGGCATATTCCAGGATGAGATTCCATCCAATAATAAATGCAATAAACTCTCCAACTGTAACATAGCTGTAAACATAAGCCGATCCTGCTTTTGGAACTCTCGCTCCAAATTCTGCATAACAAAGACCTGCAGAAGAATTAAATTATTTTAAAATATTTAAGATACTTGATTTTAATAGTAACTATAAACAAATGATTTAGGAATTTAACAATTTCAAATATTAAGTTAATAATTTATTTATATATATTTGGGAATTAACATTATTACCTGCAAAAACTGATGCAAGAGCAGCAATAAAATATGATAAAGTAACAGCTGGTCCAGCTTTAGTACTAGCAATTTGCCCAGCTAGAACATACATTCCAAGTCCCAGCGTACTACCAATTCCTGTAAAGCAATGTAAAAATTAATTTGTTGAATAAAACAATGTAATTTTTCACAAAAATGAGTTTGCAAATAAGTTTACTACAAAATATAAAAATAGCATTTTAAAACACTACCCCAGAGATTAGTGTTGCCATCAGGCTGGTTTTAAATTCCTGGTCCAGATTAATTATTAATTTGTCTGGTTTTCATAAAAATTGTGAAATTATGACAAAAAATAAATTTATAAAAATATTTGCAATTATTTTGCAAATATTAGGTTTGTTCCAACACAAGTCCCTAACTGGTTTAAAACTGGCATGTGCATTGTTCAGTTATTAGCTGAAAATGACATTGCACATGCCTCATATGGTTTTAAATTCAAACCAGTCAGGAATTTGTGTTTCAACACATCTATTGTAAAGCAAATGTGAGTTTCAGTTTACAAGTTTATAATTTCTATTTTAATTATTTAATATGACAACTCAAGAAATTGAAAACTCAAAAAAGAGGAAGTAAACTTGTAAATTTAATAAAGATAGGCTGACACAAAAGAAATTTCAAAAATAGTTACAACCTGTTCAAGAATCTTATGAAATAGTATTGCAAATACAACACTTAACTATGTTTAATGTAAAGTGGGATGGTGTAAAAGCTGAAATCTCACATGGAAGCAAATACTCATAAGCAAAGAGTATCTTTACTTGCTTGTAACTCAAATCTTATCCAATTATTTCAACAGGAGTCCTAAATTTGATGATCAGGTAACAACAGCAGAATTGACACAAGTTCATCATGGTGTAAAGTCATATCACAGTTATTTATCCATAGAATGTGGAAGTAAAGTTAGCAATTCCATATTTCCCGACATGATGGTTTGTAAAAATATAAGTCTTGGGCATATAAAAATTGAATCTATTGTGCAAAACATATTAGCTCCATATGCTCTTGAATTAATTATATCTGTTGTGAAGCATTTACCATTTAATGTTGCCACAGATGCTTCTAATAAACGTAATAAAAAATTGTTCATGCTTTGATAGATTTTAAACAAACATGGAGTGAAACCACTGAAGAAATTTTTAATGTTATAAAATCAGCAATTGAAAATACAGGATTACCAATTGAAAATATCACCTCATTTGGAGCTGATAATGCACCAGTCAATTTTGGGTGTAAATCTTCAGTTATGAAATTAAAAACAATTAACAATAATTTAATAAAAGCTAATTGTAACTGTCATATTCTTTATAATACTGCTAAATATGCATTAAAAACAATGAAATATGATGTAAAAACTTTAGTATTAAAACTCTATAGCGAATTTTCATTGAGTACCTGCAACATCAAAGAATTAAGAAATTGTTTCAATTTCCTGGAACAGTCATACTATGAAACTCTGAAGCATATTTCTACTAGATGGGTAAGCTTATATAAAGCTATTGATAGGTTACTGAAAAATTGGCCTATTACCCTTTATTTTATAAATCAGGGAGAAGAAGAATGTAATCCTACAATCTGGACATTTGTGCAACATCATGAGAATAGTATTAATGATGAAAAATCCTTACCAGAACTGATGTTATATTTTGTACATTCTTTTTACATATTTTATATTAATTTATATATATATTAAATTTATATAT
>NW_019384725.1:399824-461348 GCF_000671375.1 Centruroides sculpturatus
GGAAAAAATATTCAAAGAAGAAGCCAATAAGGTGTACTCACAAGCATTGAAATATTTAAATGACTGCTATGATTTCAAAAATGCATTTTTTATTTTAGTTCAAAAATTTAATTTAAAAAATAATGTTCCAACTATACAAGACTGCTGTGAACTTGATAAATATATAAACAAAATTGACTTCAAAGTAAAAGGTGACAACGTTTTAATGAACTTTGCACAATAAAGGAAAGAGTAGGAAATTTGGAGGACAAGTTAAAAGCAGAAAAAAAATTCACATTTATGGGAATTTATACTAAAAAAAGAAAATTTTTCCAAACGTTTAGAGGATAATTGAATTTATACTTAGCATTCCAATTTCTAATGCATACATTGAAAGATGTTTCTCTTCAATGAATAACTTATGGTGGGATAAAAGGATATGACGTTAATCTGTTTCTTTTAAACAGATTAACACCAGAGAATGTTAAAGCTGAACTACTAACTTGCAGTAACAAAAATTAAATGTAAAAATTTTTACAAAGAAATAATAAAAAATAAACTTCTAGAAGCAGCTAGAACAACCAAAAATATGCCTTTAAGGTGGTAAATAAAAAATAATGTAATGCAATATTTATTTTTATATAATTTTTCTTAATTATTTTCATGTAGTTTATTATTATATGTAATCATTACTCATGTTACTTTTCAAATTTCTATATTTATATTATATATTGTATCTTTTGTAACTTAAATTAAATTAATATTACCATTGGTATGTGTTATTATTTATTATTCTTATCTATTATTCTTTATCTATTATTTTTGCAATTAATATTGACATTGGACTGTTATTAATTATTTTTGAATATGCCACATGTGATTATCGTATTATTTTAATAATCTATCATGTACAGTACATGTTTACCTTCTAATAAAAAATATTTATTTTTTACTCACAATAAAAAAAACCTAATTTTTTTATTTCTAAGTATAACATCCTAATTTTAAAATGTCCCGTCCCTCATCACCCAGCCACCCCATTGTGCCTGGCTGAACCCATAATGGACTTGCTTAAAAAGGCCCTCTTAGTGCCCACAGGGCAGAAAGAATTAACCAGGTCATCTATTTTGAAAAGGTGGCAACATTACCAGAGATGAACCTTGCTGCATGTCATATAGTAAATGTACTTATCCTCAAAAATGTTTATGCTTGGCAAAGTTCTAGACTTTGAATAACTGTTTAAATCAATAAAATGAATATGCTTCAATTAGAATAAATGTAAAAAAGCTAATAGAAAAAAAAATAAATAAAAAGATCAGATGATTGAAAAAGACAGATGGTAAACTGAAATTGTATGATACGTTATACATGCCAGATGATTTTTCAATGTGGTACTGTATGATAGGTTTGCCACCTCTGCACTAGCAAATTTAACTACAGCCAATAAATTTTAATATCAGAACATTTTCAATCTCTTAAAAGGCATATTTGGTGATTCTAAATGAAACATCATTTTGAAAAGATCATCACTTACAAATGCAAATATTATCTCGGATTTTCTGAACATTGGCGTTACATTGTAAAAAGCTTGAGATAACATTTACGTTGGAAAATGATGTTCTTTTTTAAAAGATGTTCCATTTAGAAGCACTGAAGATGGCCTTTAAGAGGTTAAAACATTCTGATATTAAAATTTGTTGGTGGAAATTAAAGACTAGTGTTTTAATATTCCATACTTTCAATTTGGAAGTGTTATGAAAATATGATATTTTTAATTATCAATCTTGTCTTTTAAATTGAAATAAAAGATCAAAATTTAAATATGAAGTGAACTAAAATTTATTATTGTATTGTAATAAATTAGATTTCTTAATAGAACATTAAATGAGTAATACTAGCCTGACATTATTTAATATTAAGATCAAAAGTTTAATCATCAATCATATCAAGTATAATATTTTGAAATCCATCTTATCACTTATAAAATGTGTCAATATATAGCAGAAAAAGAACTGACTATCACTGAAATAGATTTAAAACCAAGAATACCGTGAAGTGGGTGTAAGGATATGCGTTTGCACTCTCATAGCTCAAGCAAAAAAATGTGGAAAAAAAATATTATGGTAATTTTATTTTATTCATAAATGCCCAAAGCAATTTGTCAAATATAATAAGAGATAAAAGCTCAACTTTTAAACAATAAATGTAGCAATTTTTGTTTGTGTCCAAATTTGTCTATTTTAAATCATTATTACACAGTTAAATGGGAGATTTTTATAAATGGTTTTATTTGTGCTTACTGAGACTTCACAACAACTATTTGCTCAGAATCTTCACCATAGAGAACAATACTATTAGTAAAATCTTCTTGTTTTAATTGTCAAAGTATAATTTTTTAGAATATTTTTGTAGAATGACACAAAACATGAGACTATTGATTTGCAGTTTCATTAACTTTACATAAATAATATGACAGTAATTAATCTCAATTACTTATTCCATTATGCATCAATGCATTTCCTGAAATAAATCCTGCCAGTGCCACTATTCAAAACTAAAAGAAAGAGAACCCAAAAAATGATTATATTATTAATTTGATATATAAAAAATTAATTATTATATAAATAATTTTTACATCATAAAGATAACAGGAAATAAATTTATTTTAAATATATTTATCTAGGTTAATTTCATTTGATCTTTATTCCATCATAATCAGAATTTAACTAATTACTGGAAATTAAATAAATACACCAATTTCTACTATAAATTATATCTCAAATACACAAAATCATCATCTAATAAGTTTTATATAATTATAATGTATTTGTATAAATTATGAAAAAAAAATAAAATTATTTGCAGTGACATTTTCTATATTACATGTTACTTAAAATCATGTTAAAGTGATTAAAAATAATAATAATAATAATACTCATTACTTGAATGTGAAAGTTCTGTGCCTTATAAATTCATATATACAGTTGTACTAAATTTCAGATTTTTATTACTAGTCTGATTATTTAATATTAAAATCAAAACTTTATCAATCATATCAAATATAACATTTTGAAATCCATCATCATATAATGGTAAAATTTATATCTAGTTAGTTGAAATATGTTTTATTCTGTCCATAAAATACATTATAATATAAAACATTGATATCCTACTAAATACACTGCACATATTACAAAACTATTTTATTGCAAGAATACTAAATGAATGTACAGTATAAATGCAACTATTTCTCACACTAAGTTTGTTTTGTATCTCTTACATTATGTAAAAAGATGTTTTTGTTAAATAAAACGCTATCATGTTCTTCTTAAAAAAGCTCCTCAAACATAAATCCAGTTCATACGATTTTTCTTGGAATAAAAACGTTTTAGAAAACCAACATTTTCACACACACGATGCATTTTCTAAAAGTTTCTGCCTGAAAGCTCTTGTTTTCTAAAACTTTTCAATTCAAGAAATGTATTATGAATGAAACTAAATGCTACTGTTTCACTAAGAAATTCTTTTTGATTTTCAACAATACAGCAATTCTTTTTATATTAAACATTTACATGTCAAAAAAGTTGTGATAACTTCTAAAAAAGTTTGATTTTAAATACTATCAAAAACATTATGCAATTAACATATTTTGTTTAAGTAAAAATATTGTTGTATTTAGAAAAAAACAGAAAAGAAATCTTTAAACAAATAATGATGCATATGAATTACTGTATTAAGTTTATAACTATTAAAATGTAAACATTGCAATATAAAACATTATGATAAGATGGCTTCTCTGCAATATTGAACAATAAGTTTAGTGGATAGTTGTATTTGATAAACACGCATTCAGTTTTTTGTTTTAATTTTAAAACTGTAAAATCTTTACTGAATAAAAGTTGACAATATAGTTAATCTAAATAGAAAGAAACAATTTTAATTTAAACTTTAAAGCCAATGATGAAGAGTTTTCAGAGTTCTAAAAGGAAAAAAAACTTGTTTTTTTGTTTTTATCAATAAATCTAAAAGTAACTTTTTTCAAACTCAAACTCATATTGTTTATATCTTGAAAGTTCAGCAAATATATATAATATAAATACATATTGAGTGATTTTTAAACAAAGATCCTAGACAAAAAAATTCTTAAAAATGTTTTCTGAATCAATCTTTATCTTTCTTTCTTAATATATAATTTCTATCTTTAATAAATAAAGATTCAATTTCATACACACATATTAAAACAGTCAAATTCAACCATTAAAAGTTAATTTTGAATTTTAAGGATCATATGTTAGATATAAAACTAATGTTTAAACAGTTTTATGGATAGTATATCTTTGCATAATCATCTTCAATAATATTCACATATCATATATTATGTCTATAAGGAATATATGTTAGTAAATATTTTCTAATAGCTAAAATTTCACACTATAAAAGCAATTTGATTGAAAATAATAACATAGTGATCATCTCTCATTGCCGTTATCTCTAAATTTAGTCTATATTTTACCATTAAATCCCATAATAGTTATGTAGTAAAGAAAAACTTACCTAAGAAAGTTATATCAAATACATTAAGACATCTACTGAGTCGCGTTTCGTGCAAACCTCTTTCACTAAAATGCTTTGTCCTAATTAAAGAGGAGGGAAATTCATCAACATAAGCTCGTTTATAATTAGAAGCAAATGCTAAAAAGTTTTCTTTGGTGGATGAAAAGAAGCAGGTGATGCGGGAGATGAAACTCATTTTCTTGAAATTGACTCCTGAAATGTTACAAATGACATTTTAAAACGTTATCTGCATTTTATTTTATTTTTTTTTAAATGAATTATTTACATAAATAGCATTAATCAATGAGGTCAAATATCGAAACATTTTTATTTTTTTCTCATTAACCTTTGATCACCAGAAAGATAGGATTGTTTCCCTTCAAGATTATTATATTCAGTTCACGTGATAATTACAATGTTTTTCGACGCAAAATTAAAAAATTGTATCTTAAATTTTCCCCAATTAAATTATAACTTTTAAAACGAATATTGTATCCTTTCCGCATTTAAAAAAAAATATCCTAAAGACAATTCGTATGCAATTAATTGGAAATTTATGATTTGTATTATTATTAATTGACATTATATTCGTAGTATATTACAAGTAAAGTACACAATTAAATTGTAAATTTAAAAAAAAGGAGTGATGCAAAGTAATTTAATCAATTTTTTTAAAAATTTAACACGTGAATGATGTAAATTACAGCAACGTCGAGCAGCAAGGAGATAAACTATCCACGTAAATATCAAATATAAACTGAAAAATTACGTTAAATACCGTTAAAACATCCACATTAATCGAAATTAACTTTTTATAAATTAAACCGAACAGAGATTTTTTTTAAAAAGTTTATGTAATACACATCAAAACACGCGACAATGAATCATAATTCTATAACAATACAACGAATTTATGTGTCTATTACACATAAATGTGCGTAATAGATATATTAAATATACAGATTATCGATTATTACTTATAGTTTATTACTCGTACCTTTCGAAACTTTTAATCAAATGTTTCTCCTGTCATACGTGGCCATAACCACCTGTAGATACAGTACAATACAAACGCTCCTCTTACTTAATCACCCCTCTGTACAGAATGGTAACGTTCTCTTCCGAAGTGACTTATCGCTCATTTTGATTTGACATTATTCGACTAAATAAAAACAACAGAAGCCGGCTTCATTAGTTAACAAAACGTTTCATTTGTAATAAAAATTTCAAATTTAATTGTATTTTAATTTATAAATTCCATATTCTTTTCTTCCTATTAAGGTGTGGGGAAGACACGGGAAAATAATTTTCTATGTAAAGCGGGTTAATCGACACATATACTGATAATTACGTGTTGTTATCTTCTTTTTTTTTTCTTAATTGTATTATTAAAAAACAATGTAGAATAAATGAGTTTTCTTTCGATAACATTTTAAATGTTGCCGTGTATATTTTCGTTTATATTTTCTATGTTATTTAGAGGAAGAATAATATTCTTTCTACTCTTTCACTTGTAATTATTCCATACTGTACCCGACATTGAAGGTTTTGTCTAGATATTCTACAAGGTAAACCAGTATCATACACTAGCGATTACACATTAGAGGTAACATAGAAGCCAAATCTGGCCGGTGGCACATTTAATCCGGCTGGAGAACAACAATTATAAATAATAGAAATAGCCTTTATTTTGTATGCATAAAATATACACAATATTTGTGCCCGGCATGGCAATTTGACCCACAAATCAAAAGGTTTGGGCGCCACTCTACTAGTGTGTAAGACAAAATCGGAACTGTTAAGATTAAATTGTTGGCATTAAAAAAATAGGCCGGATTTGTCTATCGATCGGAGCACTCTGATAAAGAAAAAAATAAGAATAATTTTCTTTAATATGATTAATTATAGTAATAACTTAAAAAGTAAAAAAGGTTTTTAGAAAAACCTTTACAGTGGTGGAACTAAATAAGATATTAAAAGAAGAATCCTTCTGATTTTCTCATCTCAAGATTAACAAGGATTTTAAGATAATTTAAAGATTAATTTAACTAGATGTAAATTATGAAAACAGTAAATTACATAGTAATTGTATTGTTGTTTTGAATTGTAACCCTATAAAAGGGGTCTTTAATATGAATAAATTATTTATTGGAATTTTAAAATCCTTGCTAAAATTAATAAATATTTTTATTTAGATCTTAATTTATTTTGATTTAGAATTTTTTTCTTGTAGAGAAATAAATCAACTTATAATAAAAATTATCTTTAATTGACAATAAAAGTTTTTAAAAAAATAAAAATAAAAATGAACAAATGTTTTTGTAATAAAAAGTCTTTTTATTTTACTCCTAGTTGATAAAATTTCCTAATTAATTCCACTTCAAAAATTATTTGAAAAAAAATTATTTTTGAAAAAAAAAAGGAAAATCAAATTTAACTTTAAGAATAAATTAAGAATTTTCAACATTTCATCTAAAGTGAAGAGAATGAATTTTTATTAGAAAATTTAAAATGAATTTTCTCAAATAAATTATCTTAAAGATTATCTAAAAGAAAAATTAAAAATCTCCAGTGAGAATTTCCTGAATTGTAAAGATGTAAGTAACTTTATGTCTAATCAGCTGATTTTTAAAAGGAGATAATTCATTTTTTGAAGATTTAAATTACTGATAATCTATCATTTTACTGACTTGTTAATAAAAATAAACTTTTCTATTTGGAAAGGTTGTTAGTTCATGTTTATTTATTTTATTTTTGTTATCAGCAATTTCTCCTATTTCATTTTTGTTTATCATCATTCAAAATGCTTATCTCCTTTTTTTTAAAAAAATATTAAATATATTACATATTTGACAAGATAGTCTTATAAAGATTATCTTAAAAATAGTACAGACTGGTTTATATTCTAAAAATATATTTCGGTTAACTCATTTTTGGGCCATATTAACAGATTTAGCTTTGTTACTGACATCTGATGACAGAATTTGTAACTATTTGTTAAACAATGTAAAATTCTATTATAATTTCACCTTTTTATGTTATCTTTATAGGATTGAAAAATATCTTAATAAAGAAAATTCGATATTCAGAATGTCACTTTAGAAACAGTTTATCTATTTATTTATTTAAATGAATTCTGTTTGCTTGAAATTAAATATATTATTATTTTTTAATTAATTATTGATACAAAAATAAGCTTAAAGGTTAATTTATTATAAACGAATAAAATTATATTAAAACGATGTATCGGTCTGTTAATGAAAATTCAAAATGGAAATTTAATAATCTTTATGTTTATAAATAAATATTAATCACTTAGTAACATTATTAGATGCTAATAAATTACTCGCCTATTACAACACTTATTGTAAAATGCGAGTGATTAATTAATATTGTTATACTAATGAAGCGATGTATTATAATTAAAATTAATATAGAAGCCATTGAAAATAGAATTAAACATATATTATATGATAACTTGTCAGTATGAAGCAATTAAAATGTGAAATGTTTTTGATATGTGTGCAATCTGATAAGTTGTAAACTATTTTGTCAGTAAATATCGTAAATTTCATAAGAAAACTCTACTATTTTTCTATGTCCATCTGTGTATTTTAATTTTGTACAAGAAGTGGAGCAGTAAAATTTTAG
Source organism: Centruroides sculpturatus (assembly GCF_000671375.1). NCBI lineage: Eukaryota > Metazoa > Arthropoda > Arachnida > Scorpiones > Buthidae > Centruroides > Centruroides sculpturatus. The sequence continues at coordinate 408,009 of NW_019384725.1, forward strand.
AGAATTGAGTTAGCAGAATAATTCGAGACATTACCTTAGTGAAACAAAATAATATATAGTCCCTATATTAATTTAAGGAAAGAAAAAAAAATTGAACATTATAAACTGCTTGTTTTAAATGAATTTTTATGCATTTTTTGCAGTATTTTCATTAACAATCTGTTATAGTTTATACAGTTGTAGAAGTGCGAGTTATAGCTTTGTGGTGCTCAAGCAAATTTTAATTAGGGCCTTCATTTATAGTGTTCACTGTAGACATTTTTCTTCGGGAGAATTATTTTCTTATAAAAGATTGGTTTGGGGTTCCCTGTTGGTGGGGCACTAGGTAATTTTTTTTTTTGGTCCATAAGATAACGCGCCACTGAGTTATAGATAAAAAAAATTAAAGATCTAATACACTTTTCAAACCTCTGCCTTCATTCGTTGTTGCTTCTTCTCACGATTTCATAGAAATTTAATTATAATGTAACTTTAAAAATTATATTACAGAAAATGCTATTTAAATTTTCACAAAAAGCAATTTTATTTGCGCTTATCTGCTGAATGAGAATGACTGGAAATGTCAAATTTATAATCTACTTCGAAATCTTTCATTTTATACGTATTTGCAGTATTCTATATTATTCCTAGTTGAATATATTTATATAAAAAATTAATTTAAAAAAAATATTATACATTATAGGAAGCGGTTATNTATTTCCACTTTGATTGTTACTATCAAGATTGTAATCATCGGCATCATCGTTATCTTTTTCTAATGTTGACCAAATGTTATCACCAGTGTTATACTGTTTAATACACCTTTCAGTTGTTTTGTGCATAGAATCTAGTCTGCATGATATAAAAAATGGTCGATTGGAATAATTTCGTTAGTATCCATATCCAAAGAGAATTTGAGATTATTTTTTATAAAGTAATCATCCCTCACAATTAATTTCGTTTCAGCAATAAATTCTGTTTTGATTTTCTTAATCAACTTTTTTCTTCTAATTCTGGATCTATAACATAAATCCGACTTCATAATGATGTTCGCAGTTTCATTAGCAAATTTGGATTTATTCCGCCAAAAATCCTTCAGAATAAGATTTCTATCTTTAACTGATGCCAGTTCTATTTTTATTATATTATTAATGGAATTACTTTTCCCCAATGGAATTAAATGATCAATTAAAATATTTTTTAAATTAAGCTTAACCTCAATAAACTCCTTCAACTTGTCATCTGATTTAAAAGGAAAATTAATCACTATCAAATTCGTATCGTTGTTTTCATTAGTAATACTATCCAATTGGAATTCAAACATACCTTTCAAATGTAAGACTGTTTTCATTTTCTCTTCTCCTATAAGAATTTTTTGATTAATAGCTTTCATGTCTTCTTTAATTTGAATGTTGTCTACCTGTATTCGACTTATTTCCTGTTTAATCGCACTAATCTCCTGGTTTAGTAGTTCAAATTTACTCTGTATTAGCTCATAGATTGATTTTAACGAATATTCCGGTTCAACTGCGCCACCCTGATCGAACTGATCTGACGATTCAAAATAATCAATAATTCTAGATTTTCTTGACGTCCCAATGTTTTCTCTTATGTCTTCGTCTATAATATCATCGTCATTAATCACTTCCATTGCATGACTTGTATTATCAGAACAGGGTAATACTGCCTTTTTAGGACGACCGCGCCCCTTCTTTTGCATAGCTATTTGACTTGAGCCAGGAGGAGAATGTTGTAACGGACCGGGGTTAGTTTCTATTCCGGCCATAATTAGCAATATTAACAACAAATACAACGACATAAAACACATTAACAACCAAAAACATTAGGCTACAATTAAAAATAGTCAACACCACAACTACAGTTCACACAAGGTCAGGCGTAAAACTCACCCACACCGACGAAGTCCTATATGTTCTGTATGTATTTTAACAACTACTGACAACTTCTATTGTACAGTATAAAGTACTTATGATACGCTAATACATTTATATCTACAGCCATTAAATAAACGAAGATTAATTTAAGTAATTTAAATATTAATTATCATAAATTTTGTCAGAAGTTGAATTTACAGTAATCGTATCGACATAAGCAAAATAAGACACAGAAATAATCTATTAATATATTTAAATATATAAAGGAATAAGCACCGAAAAATGTCATACATAGACAATCAGAATCAAAGTTTCATTTATGGCAAGTGATCTACAGTATATTCTGCCAATAAAACAATGATTCTGTCACGACCGATGACAGAATCTGTACCAAATTCGACAATCTCGAATGCACTTTTCCTGTCAGTTTTGATTATACGGATGTGCGCTAGCAAGTGAAAAAATTATCAATGCGTGTGGTCCAGTGTGACCCATTGGCAGATTTACTGTGTTTCAAGCTGGAACACAGTAAATAAAATCTTATAATTATCACATTGAGCCAGTTATATTATTGGTTTTTTAAAGATATTATTTTTGTACCCATGTAACTGTTAGCATAAGTGTCATTTAAAAGAAATAAACAACCTAGTAGAAAAATTCTTAAACAATTTGTGATTCACTGTGTCCCATCCCCTATATATTAATATTAGCGGAGTGATTGAACCGCGCACCTTCTATTTGGTCATAAAGTAATAGAAGAAAATCGTGATAATAGGTATTTTAATAGCACGATTTCTATTTCCATTACGATGAAATAATAAAATTAAATGAAAAATATAACTGGACGTTACATAAGGAAAATAAATAGATAGTTTATGAGTTATTTCATTTATTTATTAACTCCAAGACCATTAATATGGCACATTGTAGACTGTATGCTGTTTTTTACTGTATTGTTCATCAGACCCGATTAACAATGGATGCTCCTATTCATACTATCCGTCTGTTCATGATTAACTGCGAAGCTCTGAATTGGATTCGAACTCGGATCCACAAGAGAGAGGAAGCCAACTAAGCACTTATCTAGTCAACATGATAAATTACGATAAAAATTTTTCTTCTATTGGAAAAAAAAAATTATAACGAAGAATTACTTTTTCTCTCGAACAATCTGTAAATACATAAATAAATAAAAGAGTAACAGATGAGAGAAACAAGAGACATAGCCATTATTGCACGAGCCCTATAACAATAATAACTCTAACTCTGAATAATAAATAATTTGGGAAAACAAGATATATCCTTTACATTTATTATTAAGTAAATATAAGATATCATACACATACAAAAAGAAGGATTTCACAAATATTTAAACTTTATCACATTTTTAAGATCAATACGCAATGTAATTAAGATAACTACGATACTTTTCTTTACTGTCTACAGTGCTTGAAAATTGATATAACATAATATATTAATTACATTAAAATAATATTAATGAATATAAATATAGATTTTAATATAATAATTCAAAATTAGACATAAAAAATTAATCTAAATCGGCAAATTTGAGTAGATTATTCTGAGTCTAAATGATGGTTTCACTGAATGAATTGAACTTATTTCTATTGAAATTTTGTTAAAATTAAATAACTAGCTTTATAAAATTCAGAACAATTTATGGGCTTTAATAAGTGTTAATTTAGATTATTAATATGATATGAAATTGCTGTATTTGCTGGCATATAAGGCGCACCCCATTCTCAGACTACTTTTTGGGAAAAATGTCGTCTTATACGCCATCAAATATGGCATTATACTTAATAGAATTTTTATATAATACTAATTAATTCGGTAAAAATGAATTTTGTATGCAAAAAATAAAAATAGATTAATTCGTATAGACCCTATAATTCTACTTGTACCACTTTCATCATTTCGTACTTTAGACGTATCTGGATTATCTATTTGGATCAATATTATAAACATTATAAATGAAATTCATTAATCGTAAATAAAATAAAAGGCCATAATCCAAAATAATAATTGAACGGTTCCTCCAATAATGTTGCCAAAATCAATTAATCTACGATAACTTAAGTTATAGAATCAATTAGAATCAAAGTAATGCCTTTAAGAGCAAAAATATTGCTGATGTTTATCAACCATGAAATTTCTGATAAAGTAATCACCAGAATCAATCGTGATCGATCATGTGACTCAGCCGTTCTGTCATCGCTTCACTGTAATTGACTTGCGTTTAGAAATTGTTCCTTCTCAGAAATATTTAGCCGGTGTTAGTGGTTCTCATTGGCGTATTATTCTATGGACAAAAAGGGCAACTGCCTGGAGCCCCCATCAACAGATGGCCCCAAATCGATATTTTATACGGAAATATTTTCTCTTCAAAAATCCCCGTAGAAAAATGTTTCAGACACTGTACACGGGCCCCTAATTCAAATTTACCTTGAGCGCCCAAGAAGGTATAACGCGCCATTGGTGGTTCTCGAAGAGATAATCCTTTAATTTCAGTATTTTTTCTAATTATTTGTGTAATGTAACATGTTACAGGGTATTGGTTTCATTAGTATTAAGTTAATCCATTATATTTGAACCAACAATATTGAACTAAAATTGAAAAATCATGTTGATTAGATCCATTCTAATGAAATTTGATACGAATCTTGAAAAATTGATTTGGAATATTTTTAGAAACCTTTAATAGAGTTTATTTCTTATTCGTTTCCAGTAGAAAGTGGAATAAAATGTTTTTATAAGGCAGGGGCACCAACTCTATATTATTATTGGGAGCCGGAAACCGTTTAGCTCCCAATAATATTTTAAGTGGGGCCGTGTTCTCCCCAAAATTGAAAGATAAAAACAGAGCTGGTACCCGTATTAATATAATAGTTAATGTAATTATCATTTTGATGTGAGATCTTCAAATTAATAATAATTTTCGATCGAAAACTTTCTGGTAGCATCCTGGAAGATCTGCAACTTTTGAAAGAACGGTACCATTGTTACTAGTTGTCGCCAGTCTATGGGATTTTCCGTTATTAGGAAAAAAAAATCTTTGTAAAAGTAACGAATATTTTGATAATAAATAATGCCAAAGGAAGTTTCTTTTTACACGAAATTTTAGTTGTAAAATTAAAAAGACAGCAAAATGTGAGCATTGTAGAAAAATATTAACGTATTTTTAAATTTTTTACACGGGATTAATTACTTATTCGATATCTTTTCCTTCTTTCTTCGCTAAACTTTTTTTTAAAGTAAATTTTTAATCTCATTCTATTTCATTTTTAATTCTTATTTACTTCTTAAATTGTGAGTTTTCAGTTTATTATCGAAGTTTTTTGTTGCTTTAAAGAGTGATACATCGTTTTTCCGATGCTCTAATAAAGCACAAAGCATTACGATTAGATATTTAATTTAACTTTTATAGGCCTATATAAAAGTCAAAATATGTTTGTTTGTGTATATGTTAGGTAAAGGGTTCCACATTGTTCAATTTATCCGTACCAAATTTGGCACGAATATTCTTCGATACCCTAGAGAAGTGTTTCTCAACGGGAGCGATATCGCCCCCATGTGGGCGTTTTTCCTTGTTGAGGGGCGATTAGTAACAATTTATATTTTGGGGGGGCGAAAAACAATTTTCTGGGCGATATAGTAAAACATTAAGAATAATTAAATATTTTATTCCTTATATCGTACAATAATTAAACAAATAACATTATACTAGTCACTAGTCTATTCAATGCGGTACGAATTTGGCGTTAGCCTTGGTCCTCGGCATCGGAATTTTGAAATGAAGGGGGCGAAATAGGTAACGGTTTTATTGAAGGGGCGATACTACGTTGAAGGGGGCGACGATTCTTTAGAGGTTGAGAAACACTGCCCTAGAGGATCCCTCCCCCTTATTAACTTAAGCCCGAGAAATTTTTTGTGTTTTGCAATTTCGTTATTGAATACAATTTCATATACAGTAGAACCTCGATTATCCGGACCCCTATTATCCGGATTTTCGATTATCCGGATTGTTCAAAATAAACAAAAATTTTACGAATTTGCTGATTTTCACTTGGCGAATTACGATACTGTTTATGTACGTGATGGAATGCATAGCTTTTTTTGTTTCAACAACGTCTCACCCGGCACAGTGGCTGTAAACTCTTAAATATATTTTGCGTCGTAATAAAAATATAACTTGACATACAGTGGTACCTCAGGTTACGAACGCCCCATCATACGAAATTTTCAGGATACAAAATGAAATTCGAACATATTTTTGCTCCACGATACGAACAAAAACTCACCATACGACGTTACATTAGTTCGCATTTTTCATTTGTTTTTCTTACTACAGTTATTTTTTTTAATGTATTACTTAGCTTTAATTTGACCATGTTTTTCGCGTTGGAACGAATTATTTGGTTTTACATGTAATCGTATGGGAAAAGATGATCCACCTTACGACATTTTCATGATACGATTTCAGTTTCGGAACGGATTAATTTCGTATCCTGAGGTACCACTGTACATATTTATAAATAATTTTATTTTCAAATTACATCATTTCTATAACCAAAGGCGGCGTAAGGCATGGGCAACGTGGGCCACCGCCTATGCCTCGCGGTCCGAAGGGCCTCGCGCTTCGAAGGTTTATGCATTACTTAAAAGCCGCAAACGCGAAGAAAAAATATTACTCGTCATAAAACGATAAATAGTTTGTCAAATCTTTATTCATAAAAATGCAGTTTCAACTGCTTTTTATTTTATAAAATCCGTCTTCTTGCGCCACCAGAGAGCCTTTTAAACAATAGGTAGTCTGTTAGAGTTGGTGAACGAACGTTTGTTTCTTGAAAATTTGATCACGATTTAAATACAGTATTTACTTTTAATATTACCGATATGTCATCGAAAAGAAAACGTGTTGTATTATCATTAAAAGACAAATTAAAGTATTTGCTTCGATTATCCGAATTTTTCCTTATCCGGACTACATTCATTCTCAATTAGTCCGGATAATCGAGGTTCTACTGTATATATGTTACAACATCTTGGTAATTATATTTATCTAGAATGAATGGGAATGAAATGATGAATGAATTAGCAATAATATCAAATTAAAATGATTAATTTATCAATGATTTTTAATGAAATGTTTTTCTGATTTAAGATATTTTCCATGTAAAACTAATGAAGGAATAATAAGTTTTCTTTGTGAAGATTATTAAATATATATTCCCATCAATTGTGTTAAAATATCGATTTAGTAGATTGGTTATGAAAAAAAATTTTTTGATGAGGTTATTCAATGGTTAAGCTTCAAATTGAGTAACAAAATCGTGTCCCCCATACACACGCTTACTAACATCCATACACACAAAAAAAACCTTACTTTCTCTCTGTTACATTTAACAGAGTGGGGAAACAAATGATTTTATAAAGATATGGTATTGTAATCAATGATTTTCATTTAAAAATTTATATTTATTGATTAAAGAACATCAAACTAAGCACATCAATCATCATTGCTTCAAAATCACTATTTTTTATATAAATTGTTATAAATACAAGAGGCACATTAAACACACTTTTATAAAACTTTCATTTATAAATAAATCTTTATCTAATAAATATAAATAAAAGTGTATTCTCATCTATCTTGATTTATTAAAATTTAATAGTAAACTTTCTCTTGTTAAAAGCCTTTTTTTTATTATTATTATTGATTGGAATCAGTTGTACAGTACTGTACATATCCATTTTAATCTTATTGATAAATAAAAAAATATACATATAATTTCTAATTTATAAGAATTTTTATCTTAAAATATTTTAATTGAAATTAATGTTTATTTTAATGCTAGAGAAAGAATTATTATTTTAATTGTCAAAGGAATGATTTTCCTGGTGTTCCTAGTGTTTGTGTATTGTTCTGCCATCTAGTGATGTATTACTACACTATTATTTAATTTAATTTAAAATTTAAAAAATATAAATTAGTTTCTAAATATTTATGGATTCATTATATATAATTTATATTTAAGAAGATTTCAATAACTTTTTATATTATAAATATTCATTATTATTGCGCGTTAAGCGTAATTAATTTCATTATTATTTACTTCCTAAAGTGTGTATCAGTTGTTGTGATTTAAGAATTAACACATTTTATTTAGAAAAATATTACAGAAAATATCACGTTGCTTAAACATAAATAACTTTGAAGAACGTAGCTTAAATAATTGAGAAAGTTTTTTTTTTTTAATACCAGAACCTTTGTAATGATATTATTTGGATTAATTGGCGTTACTCTTGCAATTAACCGAACAACTAACTCGGGAATTCTTATTTTAATCATTAATTAAGTTTATTTTCATAAAAGAAAAAAAATGAAATTTAATATCACGTTGCTGATGATTCTAATTAAGACATAACTTTTCCATAAAACTTCAGTACGCCAGAGCAAATGCATGTTTAAAATAGAAATAAAGAATGTTAGAAAATGTATTTTTAAATTATTAAACTAATATTTCATTAGTTTTATATAGCAGGCAATTAAGAAGTTAAGATTGTAACCGCCATCATTGGAAAAAATTCAACTTTCAGATGGAATTATATACTTGAATTAAGTTATAAACCCGTTTAAAAAATGATTAAGAATAAAATCTGTGATGATAAATATATAAATTCTCATTATTTTTAAGAATTTTTCTTAAAATTTAATATAAATTCTGTGTTCCCTTGTACTGTACTAAATTACTAAAACTGTAGTGTACTTATGGAGGTGATGTGGTGCCAGATCCCTTTAGGAATAAACTTAATAAAATGTTATAAAGATAAATAAAAAGGTACTTTATGGTATGCTTAATATTTCTTCATTCTGACTGTACTTTTTGCATCATCCTAGCAGTGCCTTAGAGCAAAATCTTAATTACACCACTGTAAACCACCGTACCATAAAGAATACGAAACCGTTAATTGAAGTATACATAAAGTATTTTTCTTAAATTTAATCGATATTTTATCGAATAATTAATCTTAATTTATTATTGAACTCGTTATAATACCGAGATACAAACTCGGATCGATAAAAATTTCATAAGAGCTTTGATGTTCGATGATGCGGGATGTTAAAAGAGATAAAAATCAATCATTTTATGTTGAGTAGTAGTGACCATTATTGTAAAAGAAAGAATATTCTTTTATAAAGATAAAAGAGGAATTCATTTCTTCTTGCATCTCAATTTTTACACTCAGTAAGAACTTTGAAATATATCAAGTTTCAAAGTTAAACAATATTTCTTTAATTGCAATATCGATTAAAATGAATTTATGTGGAAGATTGTATGGCCACAATTCAAACGACAAAAGACTTTAACGCAGTTTGCATTAAAATCAATATTAAATAAGCAATTTATACTTTATGTGTGACCGAATATTCGGGATGTAACCCAAAGACATTTGGAAAATTGCCACATTCTTGTAAAAAAAAAAAAACTCTTGATATCCAGATTTAAACAGGTTGGTGAGATAACCTTTGCTAGACCATTAAACACATTATTGACACGCTGCCAAATCATTTTGTAGAGTTTGTAACCTCAAAAACTTGCTCGTATCATACTACTTATTCATTTTTCAATAAATATTAATGATCTTTGTGTAAAATTAAATAATTTACTACCATCGTCTGTAATGTAAAAGTTATCTACTATAATACAGCATCTTTAATCAATTATTTCTAAGTGTTCCATTTTATATGATAGAATAACCGCCATTTATCATTTTATAACGCATTTTAAAATATGTTTCAAATGAGAAATTATATATTATAGAACTCGATTTAGTACCGACAAACATAATGCCCTAACAATTTATTTTTTTAAGTTTTTTTCTCATTTATAAATATTAATATATAAATAATTTAAAATGTTTGGGGAAAAAATGAAGGAAAAATTATTATTAGGGAATTAAGGAAAATAAATTTTTCCCTAATGATTGATTTGAGTAAATTTATTTTCCCTAATAATATAATTTCATTTTCTTAATTTATCGTCAGATTTGTATTTAAATAATGTATAAATTAAAAAAAAATTTTAAGTAAAAAATAAAGTTATTGTCTCAACACAATTATATTCTCGAATATATATATATATATATTTTTTTGTTAATGAATATTCTTAATTAATTATTTGGTCACTTTCCAAAAACTTTGCTTAATTTAATTTAAATAATAATTAATATAATAAAAAATCCGTTATATCATTAACAATATAAATTATTACAGATATTATTAACGAGTAATGTAGTAGATGGAGCCACTAAAATCGATTAGAATTCAAGGAATTTTCCCTATTATTCATATGAGAAAAGGGATATTTTCCAATGTTAATTCGTTTTAAAAATATAATTTCGCTTTTCTAGAAAATTTATAGGAAAAACCCACTGGAATATATTTCAAATTATTATTATTATTTTATTTTTTTCAATTTGCTTACTTTAATAATTATTTTAATAATTTTTATAAAGAAAAATAGTTATGGGATAATTTTAATTTGAAATAAATATTTTTAAAATATTTTTTTTTATAGAAATAATTCACGAAACCATGAAACTTCTCATTTGTCGTCAATTTAGGGATTTAGGGAAATTAAACGATTTAGGGATTTAGGGAAGAAATTAAACGTATCATTTATGTAATTTATAAAATTTAATGAAGTTGAAAAATTTGTTTATTTAGTTTAACAATATAAGCACGTATGACGAAGCGGACAAGCTGAATCAGTTCTTACAAATAGAACCTAATTACATCTTTTAATATTTCAGACAATCTAATTATTAATAATAAAACTTTATTACGTCTAATTTTATAAAAGAGAATCAATATTTATAATTTATAATCGTGTTATATATATATATATTTTTTTTTTCTAATGCCATATATTAAAGATCGAATGGCCGAGTGGTTAATGTGGCATCCTACCACTCTAAAGGACCCGAAATTGAATCGAGGGTCGAAAAATTCCAAGAGTTTTCAGGGATGGTCGTTCGGATAAGTTGGACCCCGTCCCTCACCACTCGGCCTCCTCATTGTGGGACTGGACGAACCCATAATGGGCTTGCTAAAACGGCCCTCTTAGCCCATTATGACAGAGTGAATACAACCACTCAACACTGGCATTAGGTCGTGGGTTCGCTCCCCGAGCTACGTTGGGTTTTCCGGGTTTTCTTCACGTTATTAACATCTAAATGGGGCCAGCTTCCTATAAAACTCCTCCCGGGAGGCATTTTCCCTTGGTAGATCGCTCATAACCAAATAAACCAAACTTCTCTTAGTACCCACAGGAGAGAAAGAGTTTTTTAAAAATGTCATGGAATGAAATTATCTAACCGTATTCACGGGACCATATACTGCATAGAATCGCCATACAGCAGTTGTACCATGGATCTCTCAGAATACAATCTCAGGTAAAAGCATTTTGTGATAATTTCCTGCGTGCTTTATGATAGGTAGGGAGTATCTCAATTAGAAATAACAAGTTTCTTGTAAAAGTTCTTTCAACAGTAAATTGATATTCTTGATATGATCGATCCTAATCAATCCTGTACATTTACCTGAAAAATGACAAGTTGTCAGTGGCCTTCCATTTGTATCAAGATCAGTTTTTAATACAATAAACTAATGTTATATACAGGGTTTCAATTGCATATTCAATTTTTAAATTCCAAACAATAACGGTTGAATCTCTTTATAATTTTTATGATATAATTTTGAAATTTTATAATCTGGTACTCTTAAATTGTATTAAATGACAAGTAAATTTGTTTTAAATTTTTTTTATAACTGAATATCTAAAATTCGGTTAATTATTCTTTTATTATTAAATTTATTTTTATCGGTTTTTATTTTTAATTCAATGTGTTTGCACTTTGTTCACAAGGATCAAATGTGTTGGTCTGTCAATACTTTTGACAATGGTTGTTTCCATTCTAATGGTTTATAATGATTATTTAATCTTCTTTCAATCGATGTTATACTTTTAGCTTTTTTTGTCTAGCGAGGTTAACTTGTTTCTTTGTCTCCAGTTGTTAACAATTCTTTGAATGTACTCAGATTCAAACTAATTGTTGATGTACTTACGTTTGTAAGGACGATATCGAAAAACAATAATGGGACAATTTATTTTTTTCTTCTATTAATGATTTATAATTAAATATCTCATATTTATTTATTTTTTTAAAGCAATTTTCTGTATAAAATTTGCATAATTTTTTTCTGTGTCATTTGCTTTTGTATAAAAACCCATTGTAGTTTCAAATAATGTATACTGTATTTTCAAGAATAAATTAACTCATTTAAGAATCTAAGAGAAAATTTTTGCCTTACTTTTCTAAGTTAAGTTTAAGGAAAAATTTCAAAAAACAGCTGCTTTAAATAAATTATGAACAATGAAAAAAATAACATTATATAAACAGACTAAATTATAAATAACTTACGCTGTTATTAACATCGTTCATGTTATTTACATTCATCAAAGTACTTGTTATTATTCTCCTTCTTCGAGTAAATAAATAAATTAGATTCGTTTCTATTTATTTGGTAAATATTTTATTATTTTAATTAACATTATTATTCTACGTGTAAACAATTACAGTGTTAGACCATGTAACGAAGCTAAAATTCTGCATAGAAAGAGAATTTTTTAAATATAATTTTAATCTTTATTACTGTATCTAAGTAAGTAAATCTCTAGGGTTTATTTATGCGATTATAGAAATTTATAATAAGATTTTAAATAAATTTTTTTAAGAAATGGAAAGTGAAGTTTATAATTAAATTCTGATGTTAAATACTATTAAATTTAAAAAATTTCTGGCCAATTAAAACTAATATTAGGCTGTATATCAGGGAGTCAAACTTGTCACGATAGGAGCCTTATAATAGATATCAGAAATGCATGAGAGCCATATCATATATTGGAACGGGTTATATTATATATTTATATATATACAGGGGAGAGAGAGGAGGAGCACCAAAGTCGGGACTCCTACCCCTAAGTAATAAAGAGTAGGGATTCGATATATGAGCCACAATAAGGATCTAGAACTCTTATTACGGCTCGTATATAAGAGTCTAGAACCCTTATAAGTGTATAGAAGATTGGTTTTGGGCACCCACATAGGGGACTCAAATTTTCCTCTCCTCCATTTAATCCGTCAAACAAATGTTCTAATTCTACATCAATAGTAGAATTTATTTAGCGCTTATAGCTAATGCTATCAAAGTAACTTTGATATGATTCGATTTGTCCGACCGTGAATCCGTTCTGGATCCGATATCTGTCTGAATGTATCTTTACAGAATTAAGATTTTATCGACTTCAACAACGATCCGATTGACTAGTGGTATTATGTACTAGAAAATCGAAACGTCCATTGGTTTTCTCTTCTCTTGAGATTCGATAAGTTTTCTACAGAAAAGTCACCGAGCAAAATGAAATTTGGCATTTAGATAAAAAGAATAAATCCAATTTATATAAGAAATAATAATTATATATAAAAGCTGTAAACTACCAAAGTGTTTAGTAGATTGAATAAAGCAACTTCAGCCAAATCCAATAACTCCTGTAATAAGTAGAAAAGTTTTCCTTATAATTTACAAGTTCCAATATTTTAGAAATGCTAAAAAAAGATTCAGTTCAGATAAATCTTTGTTCTATTAAACTAATTATAATGTTTAATAGAGGAATGTACAGGGTGGTATAAAAGTCGGTTAACCGACTTTTGGATCACCCTGAATTACACATTTACTGTACTAATAATTAAATACTTCTTTTCCAGATTAAGGCAGTTTGAAAAGTTCTTTACACAGTCGTTGCTTTACGTGTATTGCTGCAAGATCGGGCATAAATAAAATGAATATTAGTCATTTCTGAGTTAGAGTAATGGTTCATGGTACTAAAGAACACTTAAAGTGTTACTTGAAAACATGCACGAGGGAAACCATAGCTTGATATTAATTTGTATTACGTAAAAACTGCTATAATTTCGAATGGTAGCATTTTCAGATCTATGTTTATATGAAATTTTTTTCATTTTTATGACTCAGAATTCAAAAGTTTGGTGAGACCATACAAAAACACTCTGTATATAAAATAGAATGTCTGTCGATCTGGTATCTGTTCTCCATACACTTCTAAACTCTTTGACCGATATGCACCAAAATTTTCATAATTATTCTCTAGAACCTGAGGAAAATATATGCTGCCATAAACCTGGATACACCACTGTCTGTCCTTGCTTACAGAACGGAGTTAGATAGATGAAATTCGAGATCGTATATGGAAAGCTTAGGGGCAGGAGGCCCCGATTAACTATATATAAACTGGAAGTTCGCACCGGAAGTTACGTCATTTCAATTCAAAAACGTTCTCCTGGGCGGAGTTATATAAATGACAGGGATGATTATTGTTAACAGGAAAAGTATGACTTACAGGGACAAGACACTACTAAAACTGAGAGCATTGCGACGATGTCACAATAAATAACTGCTCCGTATAAAAACAAAAGTATTTATGTCAAAAATACTATGGTATAAAAGTGATATAATATTATATTATGCCTCGAAAAGTTTAAGAAAATTGAAATATTAAATGAAATTTTCTTTAAAAAATATGAAAAAAAATCTATTTTGTGTAATAATGATTTCTCATATATAACATGACAAGAATTTAGTATTTCTTGTCATGTTATATATGAGTATATTTAATATGTCATATAAAAGTACGAAATTCTACAAAGAATTTAGTACTTTTATATAAAGAATTGTTATCATTTTTTTTATCAAACAGTGCTCGAGTTATAATCGATATTATATAAAAACTGATATTGTAATTATTCTATAGTTTTATTTCTTTTATATGATATGAAACAATTCTGTAGATATGATTGAATACTTGTATTATTTTACTGAATTTCATAAAGCGACATAAAAGTTATTGATTATTATTGAAATATATATATATCGAACAACGAGTTGCTTAACTTTTCCGGCAACATTTAAAACTGCGTGTGTGGTGCCATCTGTTATGATATTTTATTATTAAAAACTTTTTATAAACATTATTATAAAATGGCAAAAAGCTTAATTTTGAGGGTAGGAATGGGCTTCATAAAAAGTTGTAAATGCTAATAACAAATTAAAATCTTCATTAAGTCCGACCTTACACGAGATACGACACACGACACTCCGTTTATCTCACCACCCTGTCGACCTTTAACTACCAAAACTTAATAGCATGGTTCCCCTTAATACACAAACCTCTCTTCAAAATTTCAGAAATTTTCGACAAAAAGCACGAGAGTTATTAAGCTTCAAAGAGGTTAAGAAGCTTAAATATAAATGCCAAATATAAATGCCAAACCAACTCATACTTATTTTAAATTTAAGCTTTCCATTGTTTTCTTCACACTAAATCGTTAAATCTAGATTTTCTTGATTATCATTATTCATTAATCAGACGGAATTTTCTTGAACAATAAGGATTAACATTGCTACTAATGAAACTTTATACTTACTGCATTCTGTTTATCACATCTAATTTATTACTGTTAAAGTTTAAGATATAAGAATGACAGGTATTTGTACTACTTAAAACTAATTTTATTTATTACATAAAGGTATAAAACTTTTAAATCCTGATCACTTATACATAGAAGCTAAGTAATCAATACTTGATACATCAATCAATCAAAAACAATACAATAAATACAATCAATTAATACATGTATATATATTGTAATTTTTTTTCTTACAATGAAATTCTCTATAGTTAAATATTGAAAAAGTTTTGTAATGGTTAAATAAGTAGAGGATTAGTGAATTATCAATCTTTATGTTTTACTAAAGCCTTAAAGAAATGGAGAGCAATGTATCAGATAAGTAGCTACTTGTTCTCAGCTAATTCCTGCTAGAGAAGTGTTTTTTTCCAAAGGAAGGAAGCTTTGATTAAGCTACTCAGACTAGAAGTAACTTCAAAGATGTGATTCTTTTCATAGTGTAGTATGAAGCATTACTTTCATTAGATATTAGGAAGAATTATTATATTAAATAAAATTATTCTAGTGAAAATCTTTGAAATAAGTCATTTAAAATAGTAAAAAAAAAGAAAAAAGGTAAAATCTGAAATTATTTAACTATTAAAAATTTGGATGAATTTCTTTGTAATTATAAAAAAAATTTCTTATTTATGTTAATGTTTTATAATAATTAAAATTCTTAAATTATATTTATTTAAATTATTTGAATATATACTGTAATTATAATTAAAATTGGGTAATAATAATATTAATATAAGTTAATTAAAAATGGAAATTTTGAATATAATTTGTATAATTCATTATAAATTCTTATTCTCAGCTAATGAATTCATATGCTGAAACATTAAAAAGATAATCTTAATGATCTCAATAACTTGATCTTTGACCTGTTATTACTGTATTTTACCAATTTATATTAATTACATAAAGGATCTCTTAGATGATTTACACTACAGTATTTATTTTAAAGATTATATAAAGATTAAATGTCCAAGAGAGTCTAGACATCTCCAAAACTTTATAAAATTATCAGAAGTATTGTACATCAATTGTATTTCATATTTGTATTTTTATCCATTTATAGATTTATTTTTATAAATATATAAAAACGGTTCTTTGTAACCAGAAAAATAAATAAGAAATAATACAATAAAATTAATATTGACTTCCGATATTGTTACATAATATACTTTCAGATTCTTAGTAAATGTATTAACCACAAGCTGAATGAACTTACGTTTAATGATATAATTTTCGTTCTTTCATAGAAATAATGCATTTGACAATTGGCTTAAATGTTGCATGCATAATCTATCACTTTATCTGGTAATAAAACTAAAGAATGAAAGATTATAAGAAGAATTACAAAAGTTTATTGACCTTTAATTTGACAGAAAATTTATTACAATTTTTCTTATTTAGATATTTAAATTTATTTCCTACAAAAATAAAAAAATAATAATTATTATTATTATTAAAATTAACATTTTTATTTAAAATTTTCAATTAAATTAAATATTTTTAACTTTAATTTTAATCAAATTTATAAAGTTTAAGTAGAAAATGATTAATTAAATATGTTCAGATTCATAATGTTGAATTTTTCTTTACACATCATTACAAGTTTCATACGATTGAACAGCTTGGATTAATAGGGGAAGGCAACGCAACACTTGGGCGATCTGCCAAGGAGGTGGACTTTGTATGGGGAAATTGGTCCCTATTCAGATGTTAGACACGTGAAGAAAATCCGGAAAACTCCACGTGGTTAATCCGGTGATGAGGCGCAACTGACTAACTACCAGTGTTCGGCAGTTTTATCCATTCCTCCATTGGTGGGCGTTAATAAAATAAACAACGTGGCTCCTAAACAAGGAAATTAATAAGATGTCGTTAAACCTATATAATTTCATACGTCATAAGTTTTTAAACTTAATGATGTATGAAAGACATCTTGTTAATTTCCCTTGTTTAAGAGTCACGTATGCCATTCTAATGGTTGTGTAACTCACGTTATATCATGTGTTGTTTCATATACGTATGTTTGTAAACAAGTATCATGTTACATACTGTTTTATAGTGTATATTTTTATGTTATATCATATTTGCAGCAAGTTATATGTTATATCTAAATCTGTCCTTTATTTTCTATAAATACTTTTTTTGTATGTTACATGATGGTGTATATAAATTATTGAAATGCTTCTAAAACTTGTAAATTACAAACTTTCGTGTTGTATCGTAATATATGTTCAAGAACAATGTTGAAAATAAGTATCTTCATGACATGATTTCATACTGTATATAATTTTTCGATGAAACAGTATGAAGATATTTAAACTCATTGAATGGTACAGTATGAAATTCGATTATAGTCATACTAATGTAAAGATATTCAATTGTATGAAAATATAGATCTGAGAAGAATAAAATAATAATATTAACAGTAATTGAGGAGTATCAATCATAAAGATGTCGAAGGTCCTAACAGGAGATTGATTATTTAATCCTTATTTTTTCAGCAATTTAGGATAGGTTCTTATGCCTTAAAAATTATTTTATAGTATTTATAGAATTTAAATAATAGTAATAAATATAAAATTACATAATAATTAATTTAGAAAATATTATTAAAAAATTCTTAATTGTTACTTCACATCTTAAAAGTCTGTACAATTGGAGCCAATTAAGTACATTTAGGACTTTTAAGGTTCAGATTTTCCTCCAAAAACAACTCAATAACATTTAAAATATGGCAGAAGATATAGGTTAATTTAATTATTTTGAATTATTTATTTATTTTTTTATTTATAAGCTTAAAATTTTTATTTTATACATATATTTTCTTTATTAGGTAATGAAATTATAAATAATTCGACGAATGATTCTTCAAAATTTCTGGTAAGAATTTCAAATAAGTTAATAGTTCTTAATTAATTTAATGTAAATTAAAATTTATATAATTGTTTTAAATGATCTAAATCAGGCTCTCAAGATTAAAACTAGTATTTTAAAACAAGAAAACATTGACGAACAACAAAATATTTTAGAAAAGATCAGTAAGCTGGGATTTGCTGAAAGATTTAAAAGTAAATTTAATGTTAATGTATTTATTTAAATAAACGAATTATCAGATCTTTTGCTTCGTTTTTTTAAATCTTTTTGTGGCGTTTATTTTAATAGATTTAGGAAAGAAAATTCACGAGGAGACTTTTAACGTGTTAAAGGAAGAATGCCAGAAATTGATAGCAGAGATGATAACAAATGAATTACAAGATCCCGAAGAATTTAAGAAGAAAGCGATTCAAGATGCTTTGAAAAAGTCTGCTGTCGAATTGAAAAAGTATCTCCAAGAATTGCAAAATAAACACGAAATGAATCAGCAGGTGAGTCCGATGTAAGAAGTTTTATTCACCAGCAAAAATTATTGTGACGTCGTAACAATGTCGGGATGCAATTTATAATTATATTTTTAATTTATTTAATTTTAAAATATACGCTCCCGATCTCAAATTACTAATGTCTTGCCCCTGTAAATCATACTTTTCCTGATAACAACGGAGTCGTGCCGGTCATGTACGTTTCCGTTCTGGGGCAATTTTTGAATTAAAATCACATAATTTCCGGTTTATACCGGAAATTTGTATATAATTAATCGGTCCTCCTGTTCCTAAGCTTTCCGTATCTTATGTAACGGTGTTTTATGGATGACCGGCACGACTCAATTCCTAACGGGAAAGTATGATGTACTGTACCGGACAAAACACTATAATACTAATTTGAGGTGGAGAGCATATATTTTAAATTAAATAAATAAAAAATATGATTAAAAATTGTAGCCCGGCACAATAAATAATTGCTCGTTTTTAATATCAATCATTAAACAGAAAAAAATAGCTAAACTTGAGGATAAATTAAAAGAAGAATTTCAACCTAAATTAGAAAGTGAAAGAATTCGAGGTGAAAAATGTTTATCTAAAGCCTTAGAAGAAGCTCAAGAACACTTTCGAGATCATTTAAAAACAGCCATTCAACAAGCCCAAGAAAAAGAAAGGAAGATAGGCGAAGAGAATATCAGAAAAATGAAAAGGTAAATATAAAATACGCGATTTAATCAGTTTAAATTAATTTTTACAAATTTAAATTACAAAAACTTTTTAGAGAGTTCGAAGATAGATTAGATGCGATAAATCACAATTCTTACAACGATAAACAAAAATCTTTAAATAAGCTTCAGAATGTATTGCAGAAAGATATAGACGAAACCGTCAAACAAGTCAAAATGGAAGAAGAGAACAACACGAAATCAGAAGTAAAAAATCGAAGAGAAGAATACGAAAAATATATTAAAATGGAGGAGATGAAAGCCGACAAAGTCAATAAACATATACAGCAATTGGCACAACAATTAAAGCAGACAATTCACATGAAGTCATTAATAGATTCTGAGATAATGAAAGTCAGACAATCGTTATCTCAGTTTATTAAACTGGCTAATAGAACAGAAACGGATCCCGTTTACAAAGCTAAAGTTGGAGAAATCTTGAGATCTGCAAACATGCAATACGTCTAATTCGTTGTTTTTTTCTTTCTTTAAATAAATTCTGAATGCCGTTAAATCACAATAAAGAAATTTAATTTTAATTTTTTTTAAAGTAAAATAAATATATATACGAAGTGGTTCAAAAGTCAGTTATCCGATGATACAATATTTTATTAAATTTAAATTTAAATCGTCTTCCCTCGAACTTTTCGGACTTCCATCCCTCCTTTTATTGCTTATATTTTATTTATTTATTTATTCTTTGTTATTAGATTACTTGGGGAGTTACAAATTTAAATAAATAAATATTTTAATTTACAATTTCTTTATTATTATTATTATTATTCTCAACGTTCATTTTACTTTATAAACTTTATCAAGAAATATCATCATCATCATCATAATTATAAATACTTTTTTAGAAAGTTTTTACTCTTCATCTCATTTATAATAACTTTATATACGTTTATCTCATTTACGAATCTCTCTAGTTATCTGCATATGATTAGTTATCGCATTAAAAATCATGTAAAAAAAGTCATCTAATTCAGATCAAGTTCTTCCATGATTTTTAATGAGAAAACTAATCGTTTATAAAATGATCTATGCACGTTATAAATCTACTATTTTTACTTATTCAGGAGAGAAAAAAAATTTAGAGAATATCCTTAATCATTACTTCCATTTTGTATGCACACAAAATACAAGATTTATTGCTAAAAATTCGGTTAAAAGAGGTTAAAACCGGCTTTGTATACTTCCCAAAATCTAGATTCAATCACGTCCTCTTCGGTAAACTGAATTTTGGGCCACCCTGTAGATTTTTTTTTGTTTCTACAGAATAAAATTTACACGTTTACATGTTATTTATAAAGTGTTTTCTTGGTAAATTTCGCATAATTTTGTAATATATAATGCAGAATTCATTCCGTTGAGGTGTTATTTTTCCTCTGTGTTTGTTAACATGAAGAAATTATTAATGTATTAAGTCAATGAATATGGAGGTTGTCCAGTAGAGAGTGTACATATTTATATTTTTCTTTGATATTGAATTTAAGTTATAGCCTTGTATAACAATACGGCGCTATAAATAAATATTTTTATTGAATTTCTGTATAAACGTAGAAAAGGCGAATAACGATTATTTTTATTCGAAAGTTTTCATTTTAAACAACGTTTACAGAATAAAATTTCGAAAAACAAACTACTTAAATCCATTTTAAATAATAATAAATTATTTATGGATACATTTTTTCAGATTATACATAAACAGTTATTATTTATTACTTTTTTTTAAAATTACTTTTATCGGGTAAATTTTTAAGTTCTTTATTAAATATAAATTAATTTCAATTCAAGTTTTATTAAAGTTTTTACTAAAATAAAACTAATGAAGTGTATTTATATCGAGTTCTAACGAAATAAAGCATCATTTTTAGGAAAATTTCAATAGAATAGCGAGGATCTATATCGAGTGCCATTCAATATTTGATCCGAGATCATCGTACAGGTTGTTGCAATGTGTCGATCAATTCAATCAATCATTAAAACATCGATCAACGTCTCAAATGTATCGGGATCAAATCTACATCGTGGATAATTCGTTTACAGAAACTGCCGTAACGGAGTAACGTAAGAAAATGTTAAGAGAAACCATCAACGTGAAGGCCAAATGACTAACTACATAGTCAAACATTAGATTGCAAATGTCTCTTTATATATATATATATATATGTATCGTAACCATAGCAACTAGTTAGAAATCAATTAAGGACAGTGTCGTCATTGTCGACCAATCGGAATCGAAAACAGTAGCACATGACTCAGTATTGTAGTGGAGATATCAACATTATATTACCGGAAAATAGACAAGTGTTTCTCAATAAGGCAAGAGCATATTTTACATTAACTGAAACCATGTGACGTTCAAGGGGATTAAAAAAAAAATTGATATAAATGAGTGGCAAACGGAAACCATTCGTCCCGTCTTCGCCAAAATCAGTTGATAGCGAAGTTGAGGAAGATTTTTCATCTGGTTCTTCATCGGCCCGGGGTAAAGATGGCTCGAAATTAGTGGATTACGACGATGTGGGTTCCCCTAGTGGTAGCAGCACTGCCAGTGGTCCAGTTTACGTTAGGACCCCGGGGTTCGAGAACCACGGTCATTCGGTTCGCGTTAAACCACCTCAAAGTAGAAGAGGAAGTTACGAAAGTCAGAAGGATGGTAAAGAAGCGATCCAAACTCAAGGACAAAGTTCTTGCAAGAAGAAGAAAAACAGTATTATTAGCATACACGATATGAGCTGTCTTCAAGAAAAAGGCCAAACTCATAAGAGTAAACAGAGAAAAGGTTAGTTTTTGTTTTCATTATTTTTACTCGGCTCTTTCAAATCTGAAAAATGCAATCAATGAGCCACGTTTCTTGGCGCATGTTCAACGAAAATAAACTAAATTTCCTAGATAATAATACAAAATTTTTCTTAGTAAATTCAACTTCAATAGAATTTTACTTCGTTATAAAAAAAATTGTTTTAATTTAAATTAATTTAAAAACAAATAAATAAATTTATTTTTCCATCCGATCGATCGTGTTGTCACACGTGGACGGATTATAACTGGACACGACAAGTGTTTTTATCGTGTATCCCATAGAAGAAAATCATTAAAACTCACCTTTTTTTATGGCATTTAATGCATCTAAAACCAGTAGGCTTTCATACAATTTATGAATGGGTTTTTGTTTGTTCCAATCGATAATTCTTTGAAGAAAATCGATAACTCTTTTATCATTTTTCTTCCATAGATCACAATGGGACCTGATAAAAAATTAAAAGTAAAAAGTAAACTTCTTGTCATTTTTCTTATATAAACCAAAGAAAAAAAATTATAATTATGATATGTAATAGATTAAATTACAATTATTCATGATGATGATAAAGTTAATGATAATTATTATTANATATGCTGAAACATTAAAAAGATAATCTTAATGATCTCAATAACTTGATCTTTGACCTGTTATTACTGTATTTTACCAATTTATATTAATTACATAAAGGATCTCTTAGATGATTTACACTATTTATTTTAAAGATTATATAAAGGTTAAATGTCCAAGAGAGTCTAGACATCTCCAAAACTTTATAAAATTATCAGAAGTATTGTACATCAATTGTATTTCATATTTGTATTTTTATCCATTTATAGATTTATTTTTATAAATATATAAAAACGGTTCTTTGTAACCAGAAAAATAAATAAGAAATAATACAATAAAATTAATATTGACTTCCGATATTGTTACATAATATACTTTCAGATTCTTAGTAAATGTATTAACCACAAGCTGAATGAACTTACGTTTAATGATATAATTTTCGTTCTTTCATAGAAATAATGCATTTGACAATTGGCTTAAATGTTGCATGCATAATCTATCACCTTATCTGGTAATAAAACTAAAGAATGAAAGATTATAAGAAGAATTACAAAAGTTTATTGACCTTTAATTTGACAGAAAATTTATTACAATTTTTCTTATTTAGATATTTAAATTTATTTCCTACAAAAATAAAAAAATAATAATTATTATTATTATTAAAATTAACATTTTTATTTAAAATTTTCAATTAAATTAAATATTTTTAACTTTAATTTTAATCAAATTTATAAAGTTTAAGTAGAAAATGATTAATTAAATATGTTTAGATTCATAATGTTGAATTTTTCTTTACACATCATTACAAGTTTCATACGATTGAACAGCTTGGATTAATGGGGGAAGGCAACGCAACACTTGGGCGATCTGCCAAGGAGGTGGACTTTGTATGGGGAAATTGGTCCCTATTCAGATGTTAGACACGTGAAGAAAATCCGGAAAACTCCACGTGGTTAATCCGGTGATGAGGCGCAACTGACTAACTACCAGTGTTCGGCAGTTTTATCCATTCCTCCATTGGTGGGCGTTAATAAAATAAACAACGTGGCTCCTAAACAAGGAAATTAATAAGATGTCGTTAAACCTATATAATTTCATACGTCATAAGTTTTTAAACTTAATGATGTATGAAAGACATCTTGTTAATTTCCCTTGTTTAAGAGTCACGTATGCCATTCTAATGGTTGTGTAACTCACGTTATATCATGTGTTGTTTCATATACGTATGTTTGTAAACAAGTATCATGTTACATACTGTTTTATAGTGTATATTTTTATGTTATATCATATTTGCAGCAAGTTATATGTTATATCTAAATCTGTCCTTTATTTTCTATAAATACTTTTTTTGTATGTTACATGATGGTGTATATAAATTATTGAAATGCTTCTAAAACTTGTAAATTACAAACTTTCGTGTTGTATCGTAATATATGTTCAAGAACAATGTTGAAAATAAGTATCTTCATGACATGATTTCATACTGTATATAATTTTTCGATGAAACAGTATGAAGATATTTAAACTCATTGAATGGTACAGTATGAAATTCGATTATAGTCATACTAATGTAAAGATATTCAATTGTATGAAAATATAGATCTGAGAAGAATAAAATAATAATATTAACAGTAATTGAGGAGTATCAATCATAAAGATGTCGAAGGTCCTAACAGGAGATTGATTATTTAATCCTTATTTTTTCAGCAATTTAGGATAGGTTCTTATGCCTTAAAATTAATTTTATAGTATTTATAGAATTTAAATAATAGTAATAAATATAAAATTACATAATAATTAATTTAGAAAATATTATTAAAAAATTCTTAATTGTTACTTCACATCTTAAAAGTCTGTACAATTGGAGCCAATTAAGTACATTTAGGACTTTTAAGGTTCAGATTTTCCTCCAAAAACAACTCAATAACATTTAAAATATGGCAGAAGATATAGGTTAATTTAATTATTTTGAATTATTTATTTATTTTTTTATTTATAAGCTTAAAATTTTTATTTTATACATATATTTTCTTTATTAGGTAATGAAATTATAAATAATTCGACGAATGATTCTTCAAAATTTCTGGTAAGAATTTCAAATAAGTTAATAGTTCTTAATTAATTTAATGTAAATTAAAATTTATATAATTGTTTTAAATGATCTAAATCAGGCTCTCAAGATTAAAACTAGTATTTTAAAACAAGAAAACATTGACGAACAACAAAATATTTTAGAAAAGATCAGTAAGCTGGGATTTGCTGAAAGATTTAAAAGTAAATTTAATGTTAATGTATTTATTTAAATAAACGAATTATCAGATCTTTTGCTTCGTTTTTTTAAATCTTTTTGTGGCGTTTATTTTAATAGATTTAGGAAAGAAAATTCACGAGGAGACTTTTAACGTGTTAAAGGAAGAATGCCAGAAATTGATAGCAGAGATGATAACAAATGAATTACAAGATCCCGAAGAATTTAAGAAGAAAGCGATTCAAGATGCTTTGAAAAAGTCTGCTGTCGAATTGAAAAAGTATCTCCAAGAATTGCAAAATAAACACGAAATGAATCAGCAGGTGAGTCCGATGTAAGAAGTTTTATTCACCAGCAAAAATTATTGTGACGTCGTAACAATGTCGGGATGCAATTTATAATTATATTTTTAATTTATTTAATTTTAAAATATACGCTCCCGATCTCAAATTACTAATGTCTTGCCCCTGTAAATCATACTTTTCCTGATAACAACGGAGTCGTGCCGGTCATGTACGTTTCCGTTCTGGGGCAATTTTTGAATTAAAATCACATAATTTCCGGTTTATACCGGAAATTTGTATATAATTAATCGGTCCTCCTGTTCCTAAGCTTTCCGTATCTTATGTAACGGTGTTTTATGGATGACCGGCACGACTCAATTCCTAACGGGAAAGTATGATGTACTGTACCGGACAAAACACTATAATACTAATTTGAGGTGGAGAGCATATATTTTAAATTAAATAAATAAAAAATATGATTAAAAATTGTAGCCCGGCACAATAAATAATTGCTCGTTTTTAATATCAATCATTAAACAGAAAAAAATAGCTAAACTTGAGGATAAATTAAAAGAAGAATTTCAACCTAAATTAGAAAGTGAAAGAATTCGAGGTGAAAAATGTTTATCTAAAGCCTTAGAAGAAGCTCAAGAACACTTTCGAGATCATTTAAAAACAGCCATTCAACAAGCCCAAGAAAAAGAAAGGAAGATAGGCGAAGAGAATATCAGAAAAATGAAAAGGTAAATATAAAATACGCGATTTAATCAGTTTAAATTAATTTTTACAAATTTAAATTACAAAAACTTTTTAGAGAGTTCGAAGATAGATTAGATGCGATAAATCACAATTCTTACAACGATAAACAAAAATCTTTAAATAAGCTTCAGAATGTATTGCAGAAAGATATAGACGAAACCGTCAAACAAGTCAAAATGGAAGAAGAGAACAACACGAAATCAGAAGTAAAAAATCGAAGAGAAGAATACGAAAAATATATTAAAATGGAGGAGATGAAAGCCGACAAAGTCAATAAACATATACAGCAATTGGCACAACAATTAAAGCAGACAATTCACATGAAGTCATTAATAGATTCTGAGATAATGAAAGTCAGACAATCGTTATCTCAGTTTATTAAACTGGCTAATAGAACAGAAACGGATCCCGTTTACAAAGCTAAAGTTGGAGAAATCTTGAGATCTGCAAACATGCAATACGTCTAATTCGTTGTTTTTTTCTTTCTTTAAATAAATTCTGAATGCCGTTAAATCACAATAAAGAAATTTAATTTTAATTTTTTTTAAAGTAAAATAAATATATATACGAAGTGGTTCAAAAGTCAGTTATCCGATGATACAATATTTTATTAAATTTAAATTTAAATCGTCTTCCCTCGAACTTTTCGGACTTCCATCCCTCCTTTTATTGCTTATATTTTATTTATTTATTTATTCTTTGTTATTAGATTACTTGGGGAGTTACAAATTTAAATAAATAAATATTTTAATTTACAATTTCTTTATTATTATTATTATTATTCTCAACGTTCATTTTACTTTATAAACTTTATCAAGAAATATCATCATCATCATCATAATTATAAATACTTTTTTAGAAAGTTTTTACTCTTCATCTCATTTATAATAACTTTATATACGTTTATCTCATTTACGAATCTCTCTAGTTATCTGCATATGATTAGTTATCGCATTAAAAATCATGTAAAAAAAGTCATCTAATTCAGATCAAGTTCTTCCATGATTTTTAATGAGAAAACTAATCGTTTATAAAATGATCTATGCACGTTATAAATCTACTATTTTTACTTATTCAGGAGAGAAAAAAAAATTTAGAGAATATCCTTAATCATTACTTCCATTTTGTATGCACACAAAATACAAGATTTATGGCTAAAAATTCGGTTAAAAGAGGTTTAACCGGCTTTGTATACTTCCCAAAATCTAGATTCAATCACGTCCTCTTCGATAAACTGAATTTTGGGCCACCCTGTAGATTTTTTTTTTGTTTCTACAGAATAAAATTTACACGTTTACATGTTATTTATAAAGTGTTTTCTTGGTAAATTTCGCATAATTTTGTAATATATAATGCAGAATTCATTCCGTTGAGGTGTTATTTTTCCTCTGTGTTTGTTAACATGAAGAAATTATTAATGTATTAAGTCAATGAATATGGAGGTTGTCCAGTAGAGAGTGTACATATTTATATTTTTCTTTGATATTGAATTTAAGTTATAGCCTTGTATAACAATACGGCGCTATAAATAAATATTTTTATTGAATTTCTGTATAAACGTAGAAAAGGCGAATAACGATTATTTTTATTCGAAAGTTTTCATTTTAAACAACGTTTACAGAATAAAATTTCGAAAAACAAACTACTTAAATCCATTTTAAATAATAATAAATTATTTATGGATACATTTTTTCAGATTATACATAAACAGTTATTATTTATTACTTTTTTTTAAAATTACTTTTATCGGGTAAATTTTTAAGTTCTTTATTAAATATAAATTAATTTCAATTCAAGTTTTATTAAAGTTTTTACTAAAATAAAACTAATGAAGTGTATTTATATCGAGTTCTAACGAAATAAAGCATCATTTTTAGGAAAATTTCAATAGAATAGCGAGGATCTATATCGAGTGCCATTCAATATTTGATCCGAGATCATCGTACAGGTTGTTGCAATGTGTCGATCAATTCAATCAATCATTAAAACATCGATCAACGTCTCAAATGTATCGGGATCAAATCTACATCGTGGATAATTCGTTTACAGAAACTGCCGTAACGGAGTAACGTAAGAAAATGTTAAGAGAAACCATCAACGTGAAGGCCAAATGACTAACTACATAGTCAAACATTAGATTGCAAATGTCTCTTTATATATATATATATATATGTATCGTAACCATAGCAACTAGTTAGAAATCAATTAAGGACAGTGTCGTCATTGTCGACCAATCGGAATCGAAAACAGTAGCACATGACTCAGTATTGTAGTGGAGATATCAACATTATATTACCGGAAAATAGACAAGTGTTTCTCAATAAGGCAAGAGCATATTTTACATTAACTGAAACCATGTGACGTTCAAGGGGATTAAAAAAAAAATTGATATAAATGAGTGGCAAACGGAAACCATTCGTCCCGTCTTCGCCAAAATCAGTTGATAGCGAAGTTGAGGAAGATTTTTCATCTGGTTCTTCATCGGCCCGGGGTAAAGATGGCTCGAAATTAGTGGATTACGACGATGTGGGTTCCCCTAGTGGTAGCAGCACTGCCAGTGGTCCAGTTTACGTTAGGACCCCGGGGTTCGAGAACCACGGTCATTCGGTTCGCGTTAAACCACCTCAAAGTAGAAGAGGAAGTTACGAAAGTCAGAAGGATGGTAAAGAAGCGATCCAAACTCAAGGACAAAGTTCTTGCAAGAAGAAGAAAAACAGTATTATTAGCATACACGATATGAGCTGTCTTCAAGAAAAAGGCCAAACTCATAAGAGTAAACAGAGAAAAGGTTAGTTTTTGTTTTCATTATTTTTACTCGGCTCTTTCAAATCTGAAAAATGCAATCAATGAGCCACGTTTCTTGGCGCATGTTCAACGAAAATAAACTAAATTTCCTAGATAATAATACAAAATTTTTCTTAGTAAATTCAACTTCAATAGAATTTTACTTCGTTATAAAAAAATTGTTTTAATTTAAATTAATTTAAAAACAAATAAATAAATTTATTTTTCCATCCGATCGATCGTGTTGTCACACGTGGACGGATTATAACTGGACACGACAAGTGTTTTTATCGTGTATCCCATAGAAGAAAATCATTAAAACTCACCTTTTTTTATGGCATTTAATGCATCTAAAACCAGTAGGCTTTCATACAATTTATGAATGGGTTTTTGTTTGTTCCAATCGATAATTCTTTGAAGAAAATCGATAACTCTTTTATCATTTTTCTTCCATAGATCACAATGGGACCTGATAAAAAATTAAAAGTAAAAAGTAAACTTCTTGTCATTTTTCTTATATAAACCAAAGAAAAAAAATTATAATTATGATATGTAATAGATTAAATTACAATTATTCATGATGATGATAAAGTTAATGATAATTATTATTATTAATGTTTATATGATGGATCATTATACTATACAAATTCAACAGGTTTTATTTATCATAAAATTCATATTTTGATCATTTTTCAATTAAATAATTTCAAATGATGATGATGATGGACAAAGTTAAAGAAATAAAAAATATTTTGCATTTCATTACTTTATTTGGGTCTAAAGATTATCATAAAATATTACTCAATTAACATAATTAAATTAATATTTTAAATCTTAAAAAAATGTATACATAATTAAATACATTTAAATAATTTAATAATTATTTAAAAGCTTAAAATAATTAAGGAAGAGAATTTTTAAGAAGAAAACAAAAATTGTAACTGGAATAAATCCGTTTTTACTCTAAAATAATTTCCTTTATCGAAGCAATTAATAATTTATTTAATTAGAAAGAAACAGATTTTTATTTATTTTTAATGGAAAGTCTTTAATAAGTTAATTATTATAAACTCTTTTAAAAAATTTATATAATTAAAAATTAATTTAAGATATTTTTCGCATTTAAAGTATCATCATCATCAACTTTTGACCTAGTTTACTAATTATTTAGGTCTAGGTCTTTGCCATTATTTAAATTAAAAGTATTTTAAGCAATCGATAAGAGCGCATCAACTGACATGTAATCATTCCTTGCAGAAGGGAAGATTTTACAATACAATATTTAAAAAAATAATAAATAAATAAGCATAAAATTGCTTAAAAACGAAAGAATTTCATCATAATTAAGTTAAATATAATCATAAATTATTTTAGTATATCGATACGAATTGCGTATGGATCCGATGATAGAGATGCTATTCATCAAAGGAGAAAGATGAGATAAATTCAGTTTTTAAAAGGGAAAAACCTTCATCATCAATTATCCTCTTATCAGGTATGGGATGATTTACAGAATCTGTCGATTGTAATTATTGGAAATTAGGTTTTTATTCTTCCATCATGTTTTAAATAAGTCATAGAAACAGTTGCTAGGTAGTTGCCATTCGAACAATGTCAGAATATTGACCTCTGCGTGACTGTTAAAGTTGACCGTGCTCTGAATTCTAAACAGTTCTCTCAAGATCGCCAAAATGTAAATCGATAGAATAATATTGACTCAATTGATATCCTTGAAAACAATCAAGGTTAAAACACGAAGACTCTTTTCTTTTATGGCTGTCTTCTTGTCTAATGTGATCCTTTTCTACGTCTGAATTTGATTAAGTTTTAAGAAAAACAGGAGAAGAAAAATAAATAAGAATTTATAATAATGATTGTTTACATCTTTCTATAACTAAAACAATAATTTGCTTTAAATTATGATCTAATTAGCTAGAAAAATTATGAAAATTGTTATAATTATCTACGCGTTATATAATGAAACCACGTTAAATTTAATGGAAATTAATTGATAATTTGATTACAATAATGTGTTTTAAGTAAGTATATTAATTTTTATAAGCAAAAATTTTTATAAAAATCGAAGAATCAATCACTTATCCTTCTTATAAGCATTCGACTCTATCAATCTTTGTCTTCTTTATCAGTTAAAGCTGTTTGTTCTAACTTTGTAACTCTAGTATTATCAATAAATTAAGCTCTCCTTTTTTTTCCTTTTCCTTAAAGATGCAGCTGAAGAAGCGTGACGTGACTCACGCAGTCGAATGAGTTTATGTTTGATAGCGATTCTAACAAAATCGATTTTCATTTTCTCTCTTATAATTAATGATTGAAAGAAAAAGATATTCATCGATCTCTCAGACTTCTCTCGATCCTTATTTAAAGGATCATATTCAATCAATGGCTCGATTTATAAGTTACTTCTCCAGTTTATTTTGTAAATGATTCATAAAAAAAGATAAAAAAATTAAAATTTATTTAATAGATTTAAAGGTATATAGGCCTATATTTTCTTAAATTGTGAATCGTTGCGGATTTTTCACAAAATTGCTATAAACTTATAGCAATGATGATCAATTTTAATTCAAAGTTTATTTTGCCAGTGATTTAAGATGAATATTTAAACTTTTCTCTGTAGTTTTATTGTGTATTTTTAAAGATGTTAACCACAAATTCTTCTCTAATTACAAGGCGTTTAAAAGTTCTGTAACAATGTTGATTGTAACTTCAATAATTATTGAAGTTACTTGAACTATTTCTATACTTTATATAGAAATCATTATTTCTTTTTTCTTTATTTTGATGCGAAAATAATTGGATTACATAAGCTTTATTACGTAAAAGCAAGAGAAATAATTGTACAAAACTTTCTACTCTAGAATAATTAGAAAGTTAAATTTAAATTAGAAAAAAAAACCCGTAATAATAATAATAATAATCTTAAGTACAAAATTCATAGAAATTATTCACTCGGGTGTTTTCTACTCACGCATAATAAAGGTCATTATCGCTTCCTCAATGGTTACATGATGGAGGTCAAAGACATTATTGAAATTCTCGTATCCGTCACGTCTGAATGTCAGAACGTTGTCACCTAATATCGTAAAGAACTTTTGACTATGAAATACTGTCGTTATGGCAACTATAAAAGACTAGATTCGTTATGCTTGCCACTTTAACCGGATGATTAACTACTTTATAATGGCTTCACTGCTTAACACTTTGACATAAGGACAAAATGGATTTACAGAATGCTACACGATAATGTGTTTGTAATATATTATGTGAGATTAACGGATATTTTAAACTACATTAATGTAAAAATACTATATCAGTTGAAAAATTTTATTACTATCCTCTTGAAAATGTTCTAACACTAAATAAATTTCAGAAAAAAATAGAATAAATCGTGTATAATTAGAATCTTTTCTTTAATCAGGATGTTATATCTTTAAATTTATTACACTAAACTTGTTTCCGACTGTTAAATTCTAATGAAGAAACGTTAATAATTCAAATAGTTTAAACATAGTGTATGAATAGTTGAAGTTATCTATCAAATCGCGTGTCTGTTCGTTGCCGTGATTATATTAGGATTATCCTCTAGAAAAGACGGAGATAAATTGATTCTTTTGGCATCCTCTTAAATTTAACAAGTTCGTTCACATTTTCATTTTATCGGAATTTTATATACGGTAGCATACAGTTATAAATTAATAAAAGTTATGGTCAACGATCACGAGTATGTCTGTTCTGTCTGACAGTTCATTTTCGTCGAAAATAATCTATAGAAAATTAATTCCGTCCATATATATATATATATATATTTTCTATCGAATATTTTAGTAAATCGAGAATAAAGTACCGTAACATAGATATTATATAGCATTTTTAGATCATATTATTTCAGTCAGTGGCACAAGTAAATTTCCTAGAAAGCATAAAAATTGATTTTTAAACCTTCGAGTTTATGTCTGCAATAAAAAATAATAATAAAACTTATACATATACAACTATATTGAACTAAGTGCTTTTGAAAGCTACCTAAAAATTATATTTAAAATATATATAACCCGACTTTTGGGCCACCCTGTATTTAATACAAAGAATTTGTAGTTTATAAATCATAATAAAGACCGAATTTTTAACTTCATTTAAATACTTTATAGTATTTTACGGCATATAAAACTTTAAATTTTTTTTTCAATAAAATAACGTCAAAATATCGATCACACGTAGGCTAATAAATTCCCAAATGGTCTTTATGTAGTCTACAGTCGAATACAATAAACACTTATCCCTTAAATATTCTATACATCAATGGGGGTGAGTATTATATATGGTGTAAAGCTTGCAAAATAATCACGGTTACCTGACTTTTGAGTCAGTTATATTTACTACAAAAATCAAATATTTTCGTGTCAGAATGTACGCTTAATTGATCGCTTTTATTCTATTAATACCAGGTGTAACGAAGCGAATATTTAAGGGTACAAAAATCTGTAATTTCTCTTCAATTTAGAAAACATTTTCGTACATTAAAATGAAGCAAAATTATATATTTATCTGAAGTTTCTCTTCAATTTAATATAGGAAAAATAAATAGAGTAATTAGTAGAAAAGGAATGAATAATAGCTGTTTTCTTTAGGAAATTAGTTTATTTCTTGCGGATACGTTGCTATGAATGAATAACCACGTTTAATTATATTAAGTAAACGTTGAATAAGATAATAAAAGTAGACAATACACACGAAAGATTATTTGAACAGGAGGAAGATTAAATAAGAAACAGCAACATAACAATCTCTTAAACAGATTAGTTAATCCGTTTAGAGAATGAAACGGTGCAAATAAAATTATGAAATGGAGACGGAGAAATAGGTTTATAAAACTATAAAATATAACAACATGGTTGCAATTTCTAATCATATTTTTAATTAATTTATTAATAATTTAAAATATACGCTCTCCATCTCAAATTACTAATTTCTTTCCCCTGTACATCATACTTTTCCTGATAACAAAAATATCATGCCGGTCATCATCATGCCGGTCATCAAATATCATGCGGGAAATTTTGGTTTAAAGTCATTTAGAATATAGTTAATCGTGTTCTCCTGCCCCTAATCTTTCCTTATCTGGTCTCGATTTTTATTTATTTAACACTGTTCTTGGGATTAAGTAAGGACAGACAGACATACAACAGAAGGAAGACCGGTCTACAATTTTAAATAAAATTTCGTAAATTTATATAGAAGTTCGACCGGTGACTCCTCCGGAAGAAAGAGAAAAAGGAAGTGCAACTAGCACAAGATCAGAAGGTTCGAGGATCATTCGAGTGTCTAACACTGATCTTTTACATAAACTTTTCGATGGAATCAACGAAAAAGATAAACAAATGGCGCCGGTAGTCAGACGAGGAAGGTAAGAGCCAATAACATTAATATTTTAGATGTAAATTTACTTCGACTCACTAACAAACACTTTCGTCTAGACCTAAAAAAATTCCGTCCACGTTAAATCAAAGAACTTTAAGAGGAGAAGATCCGTGCTTGGTTAGTACGGCTACCGAAGGAATCTTACCACNTTCTGTACTGAAAAGTGGGTTAACGATGTACGATTAACAATTTTTTCCCATTATTTTAAACACTTTTACATTTATTTTAAAGATTAAAAAAATGGTAAAATTAACTTAATTCTTCTCCAAAACGGACGTAATTATTTAATTCTTTCGGTTAAAAATAACTAAAATAAATCAAGAATTACTTATTTCGATGTATTTTAAATGAATTATCGACTAAGAGAATATTGTTTTTGAAAGCGCAACATGAAATTCTTTTCTATAAATAACTCGCGTGATATTTTGTTCAATGGTGTATCGTGTTTATTTCATTTTTCATTGAAAAAATAATAAACGACCAAATAAATGTAGACGCCAAATACCCATTCCACTACGCTTCTTAATTAATTTCATCAGCTCGTGATAAACATCAGCACTTAAAATTAACTGCGAATCGTAATGCTCTGGTATGATTTCGTCATTTATAATTTATTCTCTTTTGTTTTCTTTCAGAACCTCTGCCTATGAAACTAAGGGCTCTTCCACAGTCATTTTGGCAACAACCCAACAATGCAAGCAACGTATCACCGGCCATTGTGGTTCCTATGCTACCGCCACTTTTTAAACACGACACGGCCGACGATGTCACCAGTATGTTTAATTCTTTCTTGTGTATTTTTTAAATTAAATTTTTATATAATCGTTGACGTAATTTAATCGTGTGTTTATAAATAAACTGGACGAAACAACGCAAGAAGCGATAAACAAGTTAGTTTGTTTGTTCCGCGTATAGATGGATGATATTTGGTATAATTTAAATGTCAACTGTCGCGTGTTGTTGTTACATCCACCGCAATTGGTTCGTTCCCGTAGACTTGTTTGAAAATAACCGATAGAAAGATCGATTCGAAAATCATTTCCTTAAGCGATATTAAGTGAGAAAGGTAAAATAAATAAATGGATTTAGTCTCTTATCGAACAGTCTCAATGGATCCATGTCTTACTGTTAACTCTTAGAAAATTGCCTTTTTTTTATATGAAAAACTAGAAAATGGCAGAACGATTGCGATTTTCCTAAAAAAATAACAAAGAAGCAACGAGCTAATCGATAAATTAATCGATTATTGTATATATTTTTACTAATTCATAAAACTTTTTTCTGGTTTGGTCGTTCTGAAGTCCTACTGTTGACTGCATGATAATTTCCTACAAGCTTAGTTATCATTCGAGAAATTAATATAATTTAATAAGTAATAAAGTTATAAAAGTGATTAAAATTTAATTTCATTAAACTTTCTTCTAAATATTAAATTAGAGACGAATTTTGAAATTTTACAGATTTTTAAAAGTCTTGCTAATGTGCGCTCTACAGTTTAATTGCTATAATTTTAAGTCCACAATGCGGCAAAAATTTACATTTTAAAACAATAAATACTATAAATATATATTTTCTGTATATTTTTACATTTTTTCCTCTTCATTTTCTCTTCCAATTTCGTTAAATAGAGTCGTATATTATACAGTTTTTTTAGTTATTACACTGATCTATTTGTGTGACCATAATGTCCGAATCGATTGAGTCTTACTCTATGAATATTGTGCTATAATTTGAAATATTAAACGGTTGAAAGAATAAATAATTTAATCAACTTCACTGCCATCGATTTTTGTGTAAAATTGAGGATTTTAAGTGAAAATTATGCCGCTATGATTTACTTTCTTCATGAAATGGTTGTAGCACGGTTATGCGGTTCTTCGGGAGGATAATACGAAATGAAACGTTAATTATAAATTACTTAAAATTTATTATAAAATGAAGTAGTACTGTACAGAATTTATTTAAATAAAATTTCGTAAATTTATATAGAAGTTCGACCGGTGACTCCTCCGGAAGAAAGAGAAAAAGGAAGTGCAACTAGCACAAGATCAGAAGGTTCGAGGATCATTCGAGTGTCTAACACTGATCTTTTACATAAACTTTTCGATGGAATCAACGAAAAAGATAAACAAATGGCGCCGGTAGTCAGACGAGGAAGGTAAGAGCCAATAACATTAATATTTTAGATGTAAATTTACTTCGACTCACTAACAAACACTTTCGTCTAGACCTAAAAAAATTCCGTCCACGTTAAATCAAAGAACTTTAAGAGGAGAAGATCCGTGCTTGGTTAGTACGGCTACCGAAGGAATCTTACCACTTCTAAATTTGGATAGAGAAGGGAATAAGAATTCCACGCAGACCCTTACTCTGGTGTCGATCAGGGATGGCGACAAATCTGTGACGTTACCAGCTCTTAACGTAGAGCAGAATTATTCTCAAATGCTTTCGGAGTTGGTGGTAAGATTATGAACCAAAATGGCTACGTTTTCGTGAAGACAACGTCGAGAGCCAGTTTTTATTCCGTCCGATTTCCAGTAGAATTGAATAGAAGAATTTCTATTGAAAATAAAATTCTGCTTTGCTTCCTGGAGAAGGAAAATTCTCCAAAATGCATCATCGATGCGGCTCTTACGGAAGCCTTAACATTCGGGCTTATAAGTTACAAACCATTGTAACCGGAATAAGCAAAGATTTAACTCGTTGTTAGTGAAATAAACGACTACCAAATCTGTCTAAAACGTACAGATAATGGTTTGATTCGTTTATCAACATTTACGCTGAATCTTCTATGCGTTAATTATTAAAAATAGAAGACAACAGCTGGTGTTAACCTTATCCAAAACAATGGCTCTTCAACATACAGGATCTTCTATTCAATTCTGGAATTGAAAGAGCATATTGTAAATATAAATCCGATCCATAAA
Source organism: Centruroides sculpturatus (assembly GCF_000671375.1). Taxonomy (NCBI): domain Eukaryota; kingdom Metazoa; phylum Arthropoda; class Arachnida; order Scorpiones; family Buthidae; genus Centruroides; species Centruroides sculpturatus. The sequence continues at coordinate 445,416 of NW_019384725.1, forward strand.
TTCATAGATACCATAATCTGTGACTCGTTTATCATATTTTAAAATATTAATTTCATTAAATGTTTAAATATTCCGTCCGAATTTTCCGTCCTTCATTCAATACACAAGTGCTTACACATGTAAAATAACTTAATATTTTTCCATGTTTTATATGTGAATATTATTAAAACAATCCTTCCATTTCGGTTATATGTAATTTATTAAGTTATTTAGCTAACTTTTCTATAATCTCGCTTATAGAGAAAGTTAACTAAGATACAAAAATCATCTATAAATCTACGTGAACTGTTAATTACGTGTTAACAGATCAACGATAGAATAGTTGTTTCTTGTAAACTTGAACGTTTTTCAAGTTAAATTTCGAAAGAAACACTAAAAAATCTTCATTTTTATTGTGCCATTTTGAAAATAATCCGTCCATTCAATCGAGTTTCTTAAAAGAAACACGATCGAAGACATTGCTCGGCATTATTTTACACCATATTATTTATTATTTTATTTTATACGCTTGAACTGTGATAAAAAAAAAAGATCCTATAATGATAATTCGAATGCTTTGTCTGTGATTTTTCATGTGCAATTTATTAATAAATAAATAATAAATGTTTACATTGAAGTTGGTTATATAAAAAGTTTAAGCTTGTTGCTTTATGTCATGTATCATTGTACGAAAATAAAATCTTATATTAAAAAAAACAAAAGGTGTTTTACCATTAATTTTATATTAATAAAATAAAGGGAAATGATGTCTCTTTACTAAAATTACGTCACCATGGTATCATTATTTGTATATCATAAAAATCTTCGATGCATATTTGATGTAAGGACACGGATGCTGCACGAAAAAAGAAAACATAAATTTGCTAAACTATTAATGCATTTTATGTAAATAAGAAACGAATCGATAGACAGACAGACGTTCCTTTTTTTCCATAGTTTAACGAATAAAAGAAGAGAATCGATTTCGAATGCACGAAACATTTTCTTAAAATTGTTAAGTAAATGAGAGAAAATAAATTATATGTTGAGTAATAAAATCGTTTCTAAGCGAACAATTTATCCCACTCATAAATGTATTTTTTTAAAATATAAAATCATTACTTTCTGCTCTTCTTTATGCATTATAATCTACAAACAAACATAAATAATAACTCGACTTAATTTTTTTCTTTAAAGCTTATTTATTTACAGAATAATTTAATATTAATTGTAAAATTCGTAAAGTTTTTTTTGATTTTTTGAAGTAATTTGTTTTTTTTTTTTACTTTGGAAAAGTATCGAGAATGTCAGCCGCATCTTCTTCTTCTTCTTCTTGTCTAAGATATTTCTTAGAATTCTTTGCTACACTTTAGTTTTGTTTAGATTCAAGAAACGTGATCACGTTTGATATGTCATTTGTAACACAGGGTCTAAGGAAAGTTTCATTCGGCATTTCTCTTGACCAGAAAAGTTTGGGTAAGAAAAATATTTACTTTGTTTTTCTACTGTAACTTTAATAAATATTATTAAATATTTGTCTTAAAAATTTTATTTATTTAATTAAGTTTTATAGATTTAATTTTATATAATAATAGAGAAGTTTTTTTAATTATTTAATTATTTAAATTAGGAATTTATTTGTCAATTAAACTGCATTTTAAACTCGAAAGCGTTTAAGATTATTCGAAAAATTAATAATCGAGAGGCGTGTTTTTTTATATAATTTAAAAGTTCTGTGTTTTTATAAAATCTACAGAAATATTTGATTCAATTTTATTGAATACATCTTATGAAAGATACAATGAAAAACGTGAAATGCAGCGATGATGTGGTAAGTGTGATGCGGATGTATGATAGGAGAGAAATGAAATTTTCATTTTGTTTGTATAAAACTTTAAAGTAAAACTTTTGTAAAATGATGTAAAATTTAAAACTAGTATAAACTGTAAGTGGAATTTAAAAACGATACATACGTGAAATTTTAAAGATTTTTTCCCCTATTAATTAATTCAAATTAATGTTTTCAGAAGTCTTAATTGGAAAAATGGGATATATAATTGATTTTTTTTTTATTAATAGAGATAAATAGAGTTAATTTATTCACTAAAGTTGTCGTGTCAAATGAGAAACGAGCGGGCCATTCACAGTGGGCCCGTTTTATTCTCCTCTTAGCGGGCCTTTTTTAGGCATTGTTTTTAAAATAACTTTTACGAAACTCCTGCAATATTATCAAATTATTTAAAGTCAGTTAACCGAGATAAAAACATCTTAAAAAATATATATAAATTGATTAACAGTTGACTGACTTTTGAACCATTCTATAATCAAACGATTAATAACTTACCTACTGAGTTACCTTGTAAAATATTTTCAATTCAATCAACTAAATCCAAATTAAATTAATCAATCAATCAATTAAATCAAATTCCAAAAAGAATTTTAGTAATTAAAAAATGAAATTCTTCTAAATTTAACGTTTTAATTAGTTTAATTTATAAGTCAATATTGATTCATTCCAAATTTGTAAATACATTTAGTGTATTTATATTAGTGTAATATAAATATTCTATACTGATTCTTTTATACTGTTTAATTACAAATTTATTTTGCTAATTTCCTTGTTTATCTAACATACCTAAGAACCCTGAACAAGATAAACAGTATCATCAAGTTATATTACAATAATTGGATACAGAAATTAATTAATTAAATTTTAAATATTGATATTTTAGTGCATAATATAAATTAGACATAGATTTATAGATTTTATACTAAAATTTTTCACTATTGTACATTTAATTGTATAGTTAATGCCTGAGAAAGATGGGAAGAGGGATGAGATCTGGTTTATTTACAAAAGTGGGCTTTCTCCACAAGCTATAAAGTCAATAAAATAGACAAAAATTGATTTTTTACGTTACTTAACTAAAGAAACTTTAATTTTATATCACTTTCAGATTATATTTTTTACATTAAAGAGAGAATTTTGAGTCTTTCTATGTCAAGAACATACGCGAAATATTCTGTTGTTTCCCTCCATCTGGACCTGAATGCAGTAATTATATTTATATTATTTTTATTTAATACATCATTATACTTTGAAACAATTTAGATTTAAAAGCACTACTTATTAATATTTTATGCCGCGTGCTTTCATTACTTTTCTGTCATTTTATTGATCATATACTCTATATAAGACGAAGCTAAATAACATTAAATTTCTTCCTTATTTTCTCTTTTATAAATTATATATTTGTCTCTTATAAATAATTTTTCTTACTAGTAGAATAAATTTTATTAAATATTTGTTCTTTTTTCAGTAAATCTTTACATTATAGTTTCTTCTTTAAATGTCTTCTCTGGTTCTCTAATATCTACATACTTCTAGATAATAAAAGAAAATCTAACATAGTATAAGCATTAAGTTAACCCATGTTTTATTTTTTGGTAATTTCATGCAACACTTTAAAAACCTTTGTTTCTCTCCAAATTTTATTTCTAGTTCATTTTAAAATGAAAAAAAAAGAATATAACTTGTTCGCGAGAGTTAAAATTACCATCATAAAAGCGCAAACATTTTTCCCTTGGTGCTGAAATAAACATTTTTCTATTCACCAAATGTGCAAAATTGACATTTTTTCTCCGGAAAATTGCTCCTAAAATCTTTCTGTAACTTTAATATTTATTGCAAAAATCTATTTTTAAATCTTTTCTTTCCAGAAAATCCAAAAGTGTATTAAAACGAAATAATTTTTTTTTTATAAATTAACAATTAAATTACAGATTATGTATCTATCTATATTTTAGTTATTTATCTTTAATAATCTTTAATTAGACCTATTTAGGTGTTACACGTAAGTAGAGTTTCCCATAGAAATTCACCCAAGTACAGTATTGCTTTGCCTTAACCATAGATCGGACAAGGGATTATCTGGAGGAATTACGGATAATTCCTTTGGCCCTCGAAACAGATGCTTGTAATTCTTGACTGGGACATACCAGGATCCTTGGTTAGTCAGGATTGCTCGTTACATAAACTGTAAGATAAGAGAGGAGTATGCTGTATAGATTTTCAAAATGGCAGAATGTCATGGGTGCGGGTGTATCTGTTCTTGACACCTGTTTTGGTGGGAAAGCCAATAACCACTGTTGAAAAACAACTTTTGGCAAACAGTAGGTGTCTACTAGGAGTTTGTGAAATATAAAATATTGAGGTTCAATTACTGAACTTCAAGTATTATCTGAAAATGTTCATTTCATATAATATGATTTTTAATTAATCCGAATAAGGTAAAATTAAAATTAACATGTTCATTGTATTGTTAATAAATTATCATGTTTAATAATATATTTCTTTATCGAATAGCATTCAAAATGAGCAGGACTAGTCTATATTACCGCTTCCAGCCGTGCAGATTACTGGCAGGATCTTCTTTAATCATTAATCCAATCCAATCAGATTTTCCTTATTTTCATGTTTTTCTCTGTTGTAAAGACAACAATATTTACATTTTTTAAGGTTATTAATAATATAAAAAGTTATCATCACTCTCAGATTCTTAATTACAACTTTTTCACAAAAGTAAAGTTTAAATAAATTTCAGTTACAAATACAAGTTTCCTAAATATGGTGTCCCTAGGCCCACAATATGCAAGAACCCCCAAACTAATAGTGCCACTTTTGTACCGAATGATTCTATTTTATAATATTAATTGTATTTTTACATATTTTTAAATGTCGAAAGGGCGGAGGGTACTATACATCTATTGAAAACTCGACATTAGTATCACTACTCTCTATTCGTGCAAAATATATGAATAATATTAAATACTACCCAACTGATATGCTTTATTTTGTTCCCAACTTAAGCTTTTAGTTTGCACTAATTCCTTTATGAATTGCTTCTAATTATTTTTATTGTTAATGTGATTATTTTGAATGTTTGCGCCTCTCAAACTCCTAATAGGCGAATGAAGTTTATCGTAAACTTGGTTCATTTTACAATGATCTTGTGAAAGGAACTTAAAATATAAAATTATGTAATAGTTTATACATTAAAACGATAATATTACATATAAATTTATTGCTACCATAAGTTATTATTACATACAAATTTATATGGCATTCATTTAAGTTAATTTAATAGTATCGATTATGGATAATTATGAAATTTTCCACCTTCTAAACTTTTGTTAATTTCTAAATATAGAATTACATTGATTAATTTAAATAAATCTGTTATTATTTGAGCTATAGATGCCTGAATAATAATAGCCCGTACAACATTCCACGTTTTCTATTGGGGGTACAATCGAATCATTTGCTAAGAACTTATTATAATTATGAAGGTAACTCAAAATTTTAAATTGTTTATGTATCAACTACGGATTTTATAAAAATGACAGTTAAAGTTTTCGTTAATCCACTGGTTTTAATGTTCTCTGTTTAATGGCAGGATTCACAAACGCTTCGCATCGTAAGTTATATTGTCAGTACCACATTTAGGGTTATAAGCGCCCTGGATCCAGTGGGTTTGGCACCACTGTTTCAGGTTTCGTGTACAATTAAATTTACCAATGGCCGAGTGGATGAAACCACTGAATACTGGTAGTCGGTCGGAGACCAAACTATCTGTATTTGCGCTAGAATGCTAGACCAACAGGCTGGCCGCTTGAATTTTTCCTCACATGTAAATAAGGTGCGAGTTTCCCATAGAAAGTTCTCCCGGGAAGCACTCCCCCTTGCAGATCGCCCATGTGTTGCATTGCCTTATTCCATCAAAACCTAATCCATTGCTGTAAATCATTTTATTATAATTCGAATTACTTTATCATTAAAAGAGTTTTCTGTGATAAAAATGAGTAACTAATTTAAAAAGTCAATCCGATAATTAGACTATGTTGGACAAATTGTCATTATCAACTTTGATAAACACAGAGCAAGGTTTATGTACCTTGTCAAAAAATCTAGGGGTTGAAACTTATGTTTTCTGGTGACCAGATGTGGAAGATTAGGCAGTATTCCTCTACAAGACATTGCGGTTTTTTTAATGTAATAATTTTATCTGCCTCACTAATGAAAATTTCAAATTTCGGAATTAAGGTATACTTAGCCCACCCGATCTTATTTAAGATGCGTAGTTATTCAGTTAATAAGTTATTAAAAATGTATACATTAATAGGGAAAATTTTTGCGTCATCAACATTTGGAACCCTGGGCCAGGGTCAAGCCCATTTATAACTTCGACACTGGATATATGTATGTTACGGTTTCAACCCGTTTTGTTTATATCACTGTTTTTTAGTATACATTATTTTATTAATTATATGTATGCTATAATGTAACCTTCGGTACATGGCCCTCACATCCTATAGCCAGGCCCCCAGACCAGGATCATTGGCAAGCCCACCTCTCACTTGAACCCCAGACCTTAGTGATGCAAGGCGAGGGACTTAACCACTCTGGATAGATTTAAGGGACCTAACCTAGAATATTAATTAAACTATGTCAAGAATTAAATATTTCAATTAAATTGAACTCAATAATTAGACATATATATTCATAATTATTTCTTATGAGTATATCATTTGTATAAAATATAACAGGTTAAAGAAATTTATACAGATTAATAATAATGAGAAGTAATAATCAAAACAACAAATTTATTTACTCTATTCATTGCTGGACAAAATTCATCATTTTATTTCAGCAATTTGATTTTAAAATATTTATACTGTATTTTAAATAATAATAATAATATCATTTTTTTCCTTTTTTCCTTCCTTCCTCTTCCTTACACACAAAATTGGTCACAACAAACTGACAGTTTATTTATATATATATATATATATTTAAATTATATTTATTTTTTTTAAATGCTGTAGTAATAAATAGTTTTGTTCTTTTAAAAATAAAAATTTACTCTTGTTTAATAAATTAAAAAAATTTTAATTAAAATGTTTATATAGTGAGAAAAAACAATTTTAATGAAGTGAAAAAGCAATTTATAATACAAAGAAGAAAACTTAAAATGATACACTTGATAATAAAACTACAAACTGAATACATCAATTTTTTTTTATTAACTTTTAATGCATAAATTATTTTTTTTTACCTTGTATGCACAAAGATTAAAACATTTAGAAGTTATTTATATATTTATATATATATATATATGTGCATATATTTATATATATATATAATATCTCTCTCTCATATTTTTTTTATAAGTACATGAGCTGTAGAAGACTATTTACATTCAAAATTTTATCCCAGGTCCTATGATAAAGCTCTAAAACAAATTCTAGATACATTTAAACATTGAGCTTTTCATAGGATTTAATGTAACTTAATTTGTAGAAACACAAACATTGGTATTGTACAACAGGCCACGAAACGAAACATTTAAAGATCATTGATAATTTTAAACTAAGTTATGGGTAAAACAGTCAACAACTGTCAACCTATGTAACTTATAATTGGAAGTTAACAATGAAGAATTTTAAATCCCTGATAGATATTACCAAGAAAGAAAAGAAACTTTAAACTTTTAATATCTATTCTTAATTTAACAATAAAATTTTTTTTGCTTACAAATATATAGTTGATTAAAAATCACAAATACACACCAAGGAAAAAGCTATTGTCACCCGTAACCTTTTTTTTTTTTTTNGGTGGCAGTTATATATACTCATCTATAATAATGAAATAAAAGGAATGTATTAAAAAAGAAAATACCATTAATTATGCATTTTAGGAACATTTTTAGACAAAATTTTAAACAGTAAAACAAATGTTGAGGAAATTACAATTTCTCTTATATGAGAATAAAAATGTTGATAACTTTTAAAATAAAAATTACAAAGCTATACGTATATTAAAAAACAATCACAATGGTTTAAATAGTTTGGTCTGAAACCAGATTAAATAAATCACAATTCAGTTTTAGAATCAATATATTTCAGGTACTGTGACTCCATAATTAATACTTCTGCCTATTAATATAGTTCAAGAACTGCATAGAACATGCTGTTTAAACAGTCCACTTTCGTTCCTTCATCATCAAAAAACAACAGTTTAAATATGTCATTGCCCTGTAATTATTGAATGGCATACGCTATGGAGAACATCTTGGCAGTAATTTGTTTGGGGATAATATGATAAAGATGTATTATTGAGATACTGAGAATTATCAAACAAGTAAAAAGCACCAGTTTAAAATAGTAATTTTCAGACTAGTGGTGTCAGCAGAATTTTGGTAGAATAATTTCTTCACCAATGCAAGATGATCAAAGATGTATTGACTTATCACAGACCATTTTGTACAGCTTGACTTCACAAAGTATATACATTCACAAAGCACTGGAAAGTTTCATTTCTTCTAGGTGCATTCACTGTAGCACGTATACTCATGCATGCACATATACATACATACAAATATTAAAGAACATGCTGCTATTCTTTAACATTATCTGTTGAAATTGTTGAACAATAACAGTCAGTTAATGTTGACTTTGAAATACAATGACTTTGAAATTAATATTCACACTGGCGTTACAGTTAAGGATTCAATGTGACCCTGGTAGCGAAATCTTTTGTTTGTGTCCGACGATTTTGGTAACGGAGGAGTTGAATGAAAACTCGGAGAGCGACCGAGTTCTTGACGAACTTTCAGACCAAGTGCTCGAGTTAAGGAACCCTGACATATAAAAATATGAAATTTTAATTCACAGTTAAATAAAATTTATTTATAAATCTTTAACAAAATAAATAAATTTAATAAATTATTAATACTATGTAATTTATTATTATATTTATGTGGAGATGAAAAAAAAAACACTTCAAATATAATCACTTACTTTTCCCTATTCCATGAAAGTTTAAATAAATTTATGCATAAATTATATTAAAGAACATATTTGATATAAGAAATACAAAGTATAATTTAATATTTCAATTAATATTATTATTAAAAAAATATAATTTTTTTTTATTTGAAATAAAAATTTTGAATCATACAATAAAATTATAAATATTTAATTATTCAATAATATATAAAATTAATCTAAATAACAAATTAAATACAAAATGTATATTTTATAAATAATTTCAGTTTATTTATCATATTAAAAACTAATAAGTGAAATTGAAACTTCTTTAGTTCAATTTTCCAACATAACTTCAAAAAATTTCTTTCTTAAAGTGTTTTTAAATCCTAAATCTGTTCAGTTTTATTATAATTTTGATCTCCATTTTTATAAATATCTTATATTTGTTTAAAATATGTGTACAAGTATATTATTAAATATAAGTTAAAAGACTGCTTGTTAAAATTTCAGATTTAACATTTACACAAAATAGAACCAGTATTAACGCTGAACTCAGTGCTTTTTATCAAGAAGCTATTTATCTATTTCTATAGAACCATTGCATTTCAAACGAAATAAAATTTTTTCTGAATAATCATATTTTCAAATATAAGTTATATATTATTAAATAATGTTTCTAGCCCACAAGGTAAACTGAGATTAAATTGTTTAGCCCAATTAAGTGTGGCTATAATAAATTGGAGGGCTTATCACATTGGGTATGTGATAAGCTCTCCAATTTATTATAGCCATACTTAATTGGGCTAATCTATTTAATCTCAATATACGNTTGTTTCTTCTTTTAATATTGGAGAAGACATTATTTATCATTATGATATAGCCAATTGTATTAAGAAAGAATAAAGAATAAAAGAATTTTTAAATAAAAAAATTATTCAATTTAAAAATTTATTTATTTATTTTTTTAATAAGCTGCAATTTTAGTAAGTAATAAGTAGCTACAATCTCTGATTTAATTACAGTAAATATTTTATAGGTTTAATTTATTTACTGAAAGGATTTTAATGCATTTAATAAAAGAAATTATTATTATCTCATGTCTTTTTCATTCTAATAAGGAAAATAAAAATCTTATTAATTAATTTAAAGTATTTAGCACATGCAATATCATATTTACAACTGAAATAAATTTATATGTGAACTGAAAATATTTTTTACTAATTTGATTGAACTAATTTTTAAGTTTTTTATTGTAAATACAAGTTAAAAAAACATAAATACTTTATAATAAAAAAATAATTTAAAAAAAACATTTAGTGAATATTTGATTAGAAAAGCTTTTGTTTTTTAATCCTTCAATAGAACTTTTATTTTTCACTTCTTTTAAAGTCTGTTAATCCTATTGAGTGGTCTATTAGATTAGTGGTTAATATTTAGTAATCCATATTTTCAAAAAATTATTATTAAAGTTATGCACAGTGCTTAAAAAATTCATTATTTTAATTTATTCTTGTTGAACTTTTTAGAAATCTAACAGTCTATATAATTAATAAGAAATTCAATTATTAAAATCATGGGAAAAAATAATGTTCTTAAATATATTAAATGCAATCAACAATGGCATATATATAATCTGAACATGAAAAAAATTCTTAAAATATCAAATCTCAAACATTTTTGTTGAGAAAATGTTTGAGAATTGATGTTTTTATGAAAATGTCACTTCAAAAGAAACACGAGAGCTTGCTATCTCATTTCTTATATTAGATTCAATATTCAGTTGTTTTAATTACTGCACATAAACAGTCACACAAAATTTATGGATAAAATAGAATTTTTCAATCTTAATTTATTAACATTATATGTAAAAAATTGCAGAAAAATAAATTGATAAATAAGCATTACTGTCCCTTGATAAATCTAGCTGTTAAATACATCAACTATATGATATGTAAAATGATATTCAGTTAATGCAAAACAATATACATTTTAAAAATAAATAAAGTTATAACATTTCTTTCTTATTTTAATGAGTAATATTTAAGAAGATTTACAATGAACGTGTAGTCAATTAAATTGATAACTAAGTTAAGAAAACAATTAATATTTAAAGAATTAAAATAGAATAGATTATGTTGGAAATAATTCTAAATTAAAAATATATGTACTGAAGCACTAATTTATCTATGCTATTTAATATACTATGTAAGACATTTAAAGAAGTTACAGCAACTACTGAAATTTTTGAATTCTTTACAGTATCTCTAAACAATTGAAAGACTATTAATTAAAGAAACAAATGCAGTATTAATAAAAATAAGTTTCTAAATAAATAAAATAACAAGAGCTTAACAAATTTATTCATTTAATCAGTAGATAAATAATAAAATATATATTGCTTAAGCATTTTATCTATTATTAAATACTTTCAAAGACGTGCATAATGCACAAGGTGAATTCACAAGGGCTACAGAGGTTTAAGACTCTATCTACACAAAAAATAAAATTTATTTGTTCAAACTTCAAAACATTTTTAAAAACATCAGATCATACAATTGTTTTGAAGAGATTAATAAAAGACATTTATAATTATTCAAATATTTAAAATTTTTTAATTAACCCCCTTTTTTTAGGTTCTGAATCTGACACTGATAATGCAGTAAAAATTAAGGTAACAAGGGGTTGTGATAAATCTCTAAATAATTTAAAATAAACTTGTACCTAATGTAATTACATAAGATTAATAAAATAAAACTATTGAAGTCAGATTTAAAGTTTTTCATAATATTTTTTTGAGGAAATTTAAAAAAGAAGAGATTAATAAGAGCAACTATATAAACAAAACACATGTAACATGTAAACAAAACAAAAAATTTTGTTTAATCCAACAACATTTATTAACATTTCAAGTAGAGAAATGTTAGATTCTTCTTCTTCTTCTTCTTTTTTTTTTTTTTAAATAATAGTGTGTTCTGAGACTAAAACTAATACAACTTTAAAATACTAAGAATTTAAATTCTGACTTCTATAATTTACTTAGAAATCATTCTTTTTAGAAATAAAAATAATAATTATAAATTTATTTATAACTTAAAACTTGTTTTTTATGTCAATAACATAAAAATAAAAATAATTGGATAATTAAAATATAAATTTTTACATTATCCAATTTTTAAAATTTATTTATTTAAACTACAGTAACTAAATAATATGATTTATAAGTAATATATTAATAAAATATTCTGTATAATTTAACAATGCTAAAATTTTTGCATTTTGCCTTTGTTTCTTCTTTTAATATTGGAGAAGACATTATTTATCATTATGATATAGCCAATTGTATTAAGAAAGAATAAAGAATAAAAGAATTTTTAAATAAAAAAATTATTCAATTTAAAAATTTATTTATTTATTTTTTTAATAAGCTGCAATTTTAGTAAGTAATAAGTAGCTACAATCTCTGATTTAATTACAGTAAATATTTTATAGGTTTAATTTATTTACTGAAAGGATTTTAATGCATTTAATAAAAGAAATTATTATTATCTCATGTCTTTTTCATTCTAATAAGGAAAATAAAAATCTTATTAATTAATTTAAAGTATTTAGCACATGCAATATCATATTTACAACTGAAATAAATTTATATGTGAACTGAAAATATTTTTTACTAATTTGATTGAACTAATTTTTAAGTTTTTTATTGTAAATACAAGTTAAAAAAACATAAATACTTTATAATAAAAAAATAATTTAAAAAAAACATTTAGTGAATATTTGATTAGAAAAGCTTTTGTTTTTTAATCCTTCAATAGAACTTTTATTTTTCACTTCTTTTAAAGTCTGTTAATCCTATTGAGTGGTCTATTAGATTAGTGGTTAATATTTAGTAATCCATATTTTCAAAAAATTATTATTAAAGTTATGCACAGTGCTTAAAAAATTCATTATTTTAATTTATTCTTGTTGAACTTTTTAGAAATCTAACAGTCTATATAATTAATAAGAAATTCAATTATTAAAATCATGGGAAAAAATAATGTTCTTAAATATATTAAATGCAATCAACAATGGCATATATATAATCTGAACATGAAAAAAATTCTTAAAATATCAAATCTCAAACATTTTTGTTGAGAAAATGTTTGAGAATTGATGTTTTTATGAAAATGTCACTTCAAAAGAAACACGAGAGCTTGCTATCTCATTTCTTATATTAGATTCAATATTCAGTTGTTTTAATTACTGCACATAAACAGTCACACAAAATTTATGGATAAAATAGAATTTTTCAATCTTAATTTATTAACATTATATGTAAAAAATTGCAGAAAAATAAATTGATAAATAAGCATTACTGTCCCTTGATAAATCTAGCTGTTAAATACATCAACTATATGTTATATTATTATATAGAACCTCATACATATCTATTAATTATATAATTAAAAAGAAAGATATCTCATTAATAACAAAACATTTTAATTAAATTTGAATATATTTTCAAAAATAATAAAATTAAAACATCATTTTTTTAATGGAAAAACTTTAATTTCCAGAAAACTATTTGTTCCAAAAGCCATTCTTATTCATCCATTTGCTGATATTAAACTATGATACATATAATAAGATATACATTATATGTAAAATATATTCAATATGATTAGTATATACTTTGAATATTTTATTTTGTATCTTTCTTTCATCAATGGAGTTCATTTTCTTCTATAATCAGTTATATTAAAATAATGCTTCTACATTAAAAGCCAATTCTTAATAATATATCAATTTACAAAATTTATTTTTATAAATTAAATGTTTGAATTTGCTAAAAATTTGAAATATTATATTATAATATTTTTCCTTTACTTGTTATAGTAAGGACAAAATGTATATATATATATATAACATATATTTACTCTACATAAATAAAGCACTTAGCTTAAAATCATTATGACATATTTCTCCATCATAAAAAAAATATAGAAATGGCAGCATTGGGAATTAATGAATTGTCAGAAAATTTTTGAGCAAGTAGGTGAAGTGAACAGGGGCAAAGTCCCCTAATATACATGTATATATAATGAATAAATTCATAACTGATATTTAAAACGTTTGCTTGAAGGCAAAAGATAAAATTATTTGTTTTCTTGTATACATTATACAACTTTAACCCAACAAACATGCCAAATTAAATATTTATTTAAAGATAATTCTTGAATAGATTCCAAAAACTAAGAAACCAGCAAACAAGTTATAAAAAGAAAAATAAACTACAAAAAACTTCAAGATCAACATGATAAAGTCAATTTAAGAGATTTGCTTCAGATTTATAGAAATTTTTATCTTTTGAAGAAGAAATTGAATGATATAAACTATTAAAGGATTTTTTAAAATTAAAGAAACTGTTGAAGAAACTATAATATACAAAAAATATTCACTTCTTTACAACTGTAGAATATAAAAAAAACAAATGAGAAAAACTAATGATTAAGAAAACTTAAGAAAAAAAAGGGTATTAATTTGAAAAAGTAAAAGATGCTTTCAACTGATGAGTTTGGAAAAGTAATTGTAGGTTTTCTGTAACACTCAACAAAACAAAGAAAAAAAAATCAACTCAATGAAAATTTCAGAGCTTGTCTCAGTTCTGCAAATTAAAAACAAAAAATCTCTGAAAAAGAAAAAAAAATTAGTGACATATTTATAGTAGTAAAGAAAAAGAAAAATTAATATAAAATTAAGAGAAGAATTTTAACACAAATTTAAATAATTATTTCTCTATACAAAAAATTTCTTAAATATTTTAACTTTTCAACTTTTTCTCTATATTAATGATTATTGAAAATAGAAAATTCTGAATTATAATATAATTAATTATTACCAATGTCAATTAAGAATATCCAAACAGTTTTTGAAGTTGTTAACATTTCTACAAGTTATTTTGTTTATTTGAGAACTGTCTTACATTTTTAATTGACATTAATGAAAAATAATTTAATTTTTATCTAATTCCATTATATAATCAAAAAAGTTTCTATAAAACTACTAAAAGCGATATATTTAGAGAGATTAAAACTCTATTATGCAAATCTAGTTAAAATATATTTGACTTTATAATATAATTTGGAAGAAATTTGTTAAAGTTAATTAAATTATTAAATTAAACAAATTGTGAGAATTAAACAAAATTTAGTATATAAAAAATAGTACTGTGAAAATAAATTATTGATAACAAAAAATTTATGTATAACAGAAAAAAATTTTAAAAGAATCACTCCATCTTGTAATTGGAAAGCTAATGTATTAAAAATGAAACTTTATCTTACATTCCGAAATCTAAGTATTAATTCAAAACAAAATGAGATACTTTCAGAAAGCCAGTAATGAAACTGCAATTCATCTTTAAGAATCAATGAAACAAATAAAAGAAAAGAACATGTTAAAGATTTTAGATCACTCAAATATTGACTGTTTCTGCAAAATTTGTAATTATTGAAATACTGAAGATAAATAAATTTTATCTTTATAAATCCAAATAGTAATAAGAGAAGAAAATATTAACTTATTACAAAAAAAAAAGAAAATAATAGAAAAAATCATCTTTTCCTAAAAAAATTCAGAGCTTTTCAGATATTAAAATAATTTATGAGATTTGTACAATCATCTTGTAAATAAAATTATATAATGATAATGTAATGATTACATACAATCATTTTATAGCTTATCTCAAATATAAAAAAAAATAAATTAGAAAATTTTGAAATTAATTCATACATTCTTTTAAGCATTTTACATTTATTTTGTTTTATTTATGTAAATATATAAACAATAAAGTAGGTAACTATGTTTAAAAAAGGAAAATCATGAAAATATATGATACTATATTTTATATGTAATTTTTTTTATATAATTAAAAGAAAATTACAATTTTAAATAAACAATTTGTATTTTTATAGCATCATTTCTATAGAAAATAAACAATTAAGTAAAATGGAGTTTATTGACAAATAATAAAGAATATATTGTTTTTAATAATAATAATAATAATAGTTATAATTATATTAATTATTTTTGAATCTCTTTTGAATATATTAATATATTCAAAAGGGGGGGGCCTTCTGGTAT